>NC_137498.1:26866734-27004234 GCF_041902795.1 Electrophorus electricus | reverse complement strand
GTATACACATATGCATATTTTTTTATAAGAGACAAAGGGCCTGTCCTCTTAGGTTGTCTCTAATCTTGGGCTTATGTTTAAAATAACTAACGCTCAGTGGATGTGTAGCCTGTCACAGGGAATATATGTGCAGACTGGCATGTTTCTGTCTTTGTTTGTGCCAGTTGAAAAGGCAGGAAAAGAGAGCACCATACACACAGAAAGAGGACTGGAGAGAAAGAGAGAGAGCCATTGGGGGTGGGGTGGCAGGTTGATTATGGTCGCAGGTCCTGTTGCCAGGAGACGGCTGGGATGAGGGATGCTGGGTTGCTATGGAACGGGAGCGATGCAATGACCGGTGCCGCATGGTGATTGGGTGGAGGAAGCAGGCTGAGAGTGAGAATGGGGCTTTTGTGTAGACAAACACATGCGTACACTTAGACACACACATGCGCACTACTCCCAAATCAGCATGAATATACAGATCGTTGCAAGTAACACCACAAAAACACAGAAACACACACACACAACTGTACATGGGTCATAAGAGCAGTTAACATATGCAGTTGAATCAGGGAATGTATCTGCAAGGCTTCAGTGTGTGTTGTTCTGCTTTGTTCTTGCTGCCCTTTAGAATGGCTGCCTGCTTGCTGTGCACTCAAAATGTCAGACTGTTGCATGGGGTGTGTGTCTCTCCACATGCCCCTTGTGTGTACCTAACTTGCCTACAGTGAAGGTATATTGTAGGTATATTGCTTTTAGCAGTGTTTATGTGCATGTGTCCTTGTGAAATCATTGTATTACATTTGTGTAATGTGGCATTTCTATTTGTTCTATGTGGACCAAGGTGGCTGTAAATGAAGCCATAAAGTGTGTGTCACTATTTGGCACGGAGCCTTTGCAAGGTGTGTGTGTGTGTGCGTGTGTGTGTGTGTGTGTGTGCGTGTGCGTGTGCGTGTGTGTGTGTGCACGCATGCGAATAAACCATTGGGCAGGGGAAAGTACTGTGATTTGATTGAATAATCTATGGATTTAATATCCTATAATCCCAGTGAAATCCCCAGATGTAGGACATAGGATAGGTTAAGTCTTTGTGTGTGTGTTTATCTGTGTGAATGTGTGTACATGTTTATTGGTAATGTCACTGAATATACATGAGTATGTGTGCATGCCTACTAACAGAGTAATAAAGCTGGAAGCTGTCATTTAATATTATGCCCTCTGTAACTCTTCTGCTTTTTGTGTGAGAACACTTGTGCAGGTGGTGGCTTGTGGATCTTTATTGAGTAAGAGTAGAGACTGTGTGTTCGTATATTCCACTTACACTTTGGAAAAATGTGGGGTTGGTGGTGTGTGTGTTCACTTGAGCCTATTCGGTTTATTTAAAATAGGCAAAGTGAATCTGTTGCTTTGGCAAAAAGAGCAGTTAGTTCTCTCCACCTCTCTCTCTCTCTTTCTCCCTCTCCCTCTCCCTCTCCTTTCTCAGCCAAAAAGTCTTACTTCTGTGTGTTGTCCTTTCATCCTCTAATCACTCACTTATTCAGTGTTTCCTCTTCCTTCTCTCACCTTGTTTCCTTCCATCTGTGATTTATCCTCCTCTCACTCACTCTCTTATCCATCTCTCTCTCTCTTTCTGCCCCTACCTCTATTCCTCCCCCTGTGGTCCAGGGCAACCTTGTTTACCTGCTCGAAAGCTCTGCTCTGTGTTGTCATGGCGACAGCAGTCTGGTTGCCGTGCCGACCTGAAGTGGCAGTGCCATAACGCGCTCTCTCTTTTGCTCTTTCTCTCTCTCATGCTCTCCTGCTCTCTCTTCTGCTCTCGTTTGCTCTCATCTTCTTTGTATACTTTTGCCATACTCCCACTCCCCTTTCTCTCTCTCTTTTCTCCCAAACCCTTTATCTATTTCTCTCACCCACATCATCTCAGGAGCTAGCCAAGTGTACAAAAGACTTACATAAAGCAGCTCTCCAGATGACCTGTGAATGAGGCAGAATGGCTGTTATTTTTTTAAAAGAGGACCTCTCATTGACGATGAGCGTGGCAGCCATTATAGTTGTATTTTCTCAGTGGATAGCCTCTTATTCATGATGACCCACAGAACAGTAAAGCCCACACACTGTTTCACCCATCGCAAAAAGGTAACTGCATATTATTCCATGAAGAAGGGTAAAAAATGGCAACTTTAGAGAGGCAAGAATTAAATGCGATAAAGGCCCAGGCCAGGATCTGTGGTGAGGAGAAATCCTTTATAGTCCATGGCTCTGCTTAAGATGAAAGGTATTATTTCTCTGTGCACATACGACCAGTCATTTAACCAGCACCCATCCGGAATTCTGCGTCAACGCCCAAATAGGTCAGGAGATAAAACGCCATTCCAAATGGCCTGAACTTCTAAGGGAAGGGGCTCAGTAAGAATTACTGTGCATGAGGGTATTGCGCTGTCATTGCCATCGCCTCAAAGCACTTTGACTGGCAGGGGAAGGATATTCAAGAACTGAGGCTGACACCCATGGAGACTTTGACATGTTGGGCATGATGAACCATTACAATGCAGAAGTATAGATGCAAACTCCTTCATTAGTAAAAATGATAAATACTCCTGGGCTTGTCTGTGCCTGTGTGTATGTGTTTGTTAGATAATGGGCTAATAATTTTGATGTTTTTTAGGGTTTTTTTTTCAATCAGTGTATGAATGTTTTTTATATATGAATTGTGTGTGTTTGTGTTTGTGTGTGTGTGTGTGAGTGAGATCAATGGATAAGCAAAGTGAATGACTCAAAAATGCCTCTACTCCTCTCCTCTCCTCTCCTCTCTATACTGATTTCATTTTTTTAGAACCCAAAAAGATGGAGAGGCCTACATGATAATATGATGTAATGTAATGTAATGTAGAATAAAACTTTCTGCGGCAGTGTTTATTTTAATTTGGACTACTTCACAGGCCAGCCAATATGCAAAGAAATAGACATTTTTAGGAAAGCAAAAAAGGCCTTTGCAGTTTAAATTCAGATGGTATTCTTGCCAACCACAGTTGTTATCAAAAATTTCCTACTCCCTTATCACCCTCTTCGCTCACCCACTCCTCTCTTACCCCTCCCTCTCTCGTCCCCCTGCTCTCTTAACCCCTTCCTCCTTTATCACCCTCCTCTTATATTCCTTCTCTTTTACCCTCCTACTCTCTTGCCATATTTTGCTCTATCCCCATTGCTGTCTTACCTCATTCCTCTTTTACCACTTTCTTCTCCTTTTCTTCTCTTGCTTTCTTCTTTCTCTATCTCTCTCTTTCCTTTTATGGTCCTTTTCATCCTCTTGTTGGTGAGTCCTGAATCCCTCACCATTTTAATCTGGCGAAGGACTCTAAAACAGATCAGATGGCTTGCATGCTTAATCCAGTCACTCTCTTAATCTCGCGTAGGTGCTTTTTCCTGCTGTCATCTGAATAAGAGAGCGAGAGTAGGGGGATGGGAGAGTGAGCGAGTGAGAGTGAGTGAGACAGTGTTTCTTTGATTCTCGGTCTCTCTTTTTGATAAGATGTGTGCAAGAGCGGCCTGCAAGGTAGGCAAAAGAGTCTTTAGGATCTCGGGGGAGAAAAGATAGGGGAGTAACAAGAAAGAAGAAGTAGAGCATAGCGGGTGTGGTGGAAGGCCAGCTAGCTGTTCTTTGGAACGGGGATATGGAGACAGATGGGTGGAGCAAAACATCATCTCGTGCGTTTTCAGTGTGTTTTCAGCCTGTGTTTGTACAGCAGCACAGACACACACATGCATACAAAAACACAGTCTCTGAGGGAGAGAGATGAGGATGATGACATTTGAATTCTGTGTGTTCCAGATGAACCGGCCCATTCAGGTGAAGCCAGCAGACAGTGAGGGTCGTGGAGGTAAAACTTTCTCAGCCTCGCACACATTGAAAACACTTCGGGTTTCTCCAAGCACTCACTTTCTTGCTCACTTAAAACTTTTTACCACTTTTTACCACTCTGGTTAAGTTTCATGCTGTTGGAGCATACATAAAAACAATTTTCAGTCTGCTGTTGAAAACACCGTTATTTTAGTTTGTCCATGTCCAACACAGGCCACATTCTGTAATTAGTTTCGTGCACACAATAACTGTGCCTTGTTAGAAAAAGGTAAATACTGCACTCTG
This sequence comes from Electrophorus electricus, assembly GCF_041902795.1. Lineage (NCBI taxonomy): Eukaryota > Metazoa > Chordata > Actinopteri > Gymnotiformes > Gymnotidae > Electrophorus > Electrophorus electricus. Next base: position 27,000,108 of record NC_137498.1, on the reverse strand, counting down.
GTGGACAAAATAGGCACTGCCGTTAACCTGCATCGTCCGAATGTGGATACGAGCATGTGCTGTCACTGTATGCCTACAACAGCAGTGTTGAGTGCTGGGATTGATAGACTCTCCCCTCGCTCTCTCTTTCGCTCCCTCCAGATAGGAAGCTGTTTGTGGGGATGCTGGGGAAGCAGCAGTCGGACGCTGACGTGCGGAAGATGTTTGAGCCGTTTGGGAGCATCGAGGAGTGCACCGTGCTCAGAGGGCCAGATGGCACCAGCAAAGGTCAACATGGCCGACACAACATGACCCATCTATTGTAGATTTCTTGCTTATTTGTTTGATTGTTTTGTTTTTCAAACAATAACCAAATGTACTTACTAAATCAGCCTGGCTTTACTACTTTGCTGCTATTCACTTAGTAGCCATCTTGACTAATGATCTGATGGCGGTGTGTGCACAGAAGTTAACTGTGCATGTCACTGGAAGGGATGATGTGGTCACTTTGGTAAATCATTAGCATACTTCTGCTCTAGGTAGTTTCCATAGGTTGTGGTAAAGGCTCACTGTTCAGATCCTGACTGCTCATGGCATCACAGGTGAATACAGCGCAGGCCAGAGCTGTGACAGGCCATGCTGTGGTTGGACCATCCTAATGCAACACCTCTTTGTTCTTGTATTGTTCCTTGTTGTGTAAGAACAAGGTGCAAGGTGCTGTGCATAGATGTTATCTGTGCCAGGACCTCTACCAGAAGATTTTCCTGAGTTGAATAATTTTGTCACATTGTGTGATGCAACTTTTAAAAGCTGCAACCATGACAAGGTGTGAAGACATGCATGAAGCAGACATTTTCTCAGTAGAGGATTTTTGAGAGGTTAACTAATTACATAATGGAATGGGAGGTGTATGGAAAATACCCAGAGTGCATCAAGGCCATTTAGAGCTGTAGAATTAAGGTCAATATGCACCTCAGTAGCATGAGCCAAGAACACTGAGATGCTGGTGATGAAAGTTCCCAACAATGAACACTTTTTCATTACCATAATGATATACACCATAAGCAGTACTGCTCCCCAACTGTACTAATGAAATAACTGACCCAAACTATGGCCGATGACTCATTTATCTAAAAAATAACCCTCAGCTGTTACCTGTTTTTTATGAGATTTATGGAAACTGATGAAGGTTGCAATGTCTGAAACGTGTAGGCATGTTTTTATAATTGAATAGACAAGTGACATTAAAGGCTTATTAATTTATTTTCCTCTTGAGCACTGCAGATTCCTTGAAACATACTTTATCCTCGTTTCTCTCTCTCTCTCTTTCTCGCTCTCTCACACACACACACACACACACACACACACACACACACACACACACACACACACACACACACAAGAGAACGAGAGTGAGATAATACTCCCAGGAGGTAGGACAATAACAGAGCCAGTAACCCATCCTTATCCAGCAGAGCAGTCCTTGCATCAGAAGGCTTGCAGGATCAGTCTATGTGAGGGTGAGCTTGTGAGGGTTCAGACATTGCTGTCACCATTCCAGCGTGATCTGTGAAATGAAGACCACAGTTAAAGGTAGCAGTCCAATGAGCCAGTGGGCGATGTGATCAGAATGTGTTTTTGTGTGTTGCAGGTTGTGCTTTTGTGAAATACCAGAGCAACGCAGAAGCTCAAGCAGCCATCAGCGCACTCCACGGCAGCCGCACTCTTCCCGTCAGTTAGCCTGTCTCTTTCTCTCTCTCTCTCTCTCTGTCTCTTGCTTTCTCACATACACACATGCTAATAGGTAAATTATGTTTTCCATTTTTTTTAGTCACCAATTTTCACCCACAAGCTAGTTAACCAACTGTGACATGTAGACACATGACAAGGCACCTTTTCAAACCGCTGAAACTGCATTCTGTGCAGAAGGCAGTCCAATGTACTGAGATAAAAGCTCTAACTGCCCTCGTCAGCAAGCACAAACACACAGATATCCACAGCTGGCTAGTGTCACAGTGAATGACAGGGAGCAGAGTAATGCCATCCCTCCCACCCAGACAGCAGTGCCAAAATGCTCTGTTGAGCTCCCAGAATCTCTGGGACTCAAACCAGCAAACTCCCAATGACAGGGCAAACACTTTTCTGATACACCACTCAGCTAGAATGTGTACATTTGTGTAATACCGGCCGTCTTGCGGAGACACCAAAAACAATGTAGAAGGACTTGTACAGTAAAACAGTGGATACTTTATCAACAAGCACAGGAAAAAAAAAAAAAGAAAATAAATGGGGAAAAAAGGGATATAACACATACACTATATTGCCAAAAGTATTCACTCATCTGCCTTTGCACGCATATGGACTTGAGTGACATCCCAGTCTTAATCCATAGGGTTTATTATGATGTCGGCCCATCATTTGTAGCTATAACAGCTTCAACTCTTCTGGGAAGGTTTTCCACAAGGTTTAGGAGTGTGTTTATCGGAATGTTTGACCATTCTTCCAGAAGCGCATTTGTGAAGTCAGACACCGATGTTGGACGAGAAGGCCTGGCTCGCAGTCTCTGCTATAATTAATCCCAAAGGTGTTCTATCGGGTTGAGGTCAGGACTCTGTGCAGGCCAGTCAAGTTCTGCGACACCAAACTTACTCATCCATGTCTTTATGGAACTTGCATTGTGCACTGGTGCAGAGTCATGTTGGAGCAGGATGGGGCCATCCCTAAACTATTCCACAAAGTCGGGAGCATGAAATTGTCCAAAATTTCTTGGTATGCTGAAGCATTAATGGTTTCTTTCACTGGAACTAAGGGGCAGAGCCCAACTCTTGAAAAACAACCCCACACTATAATCCCCCCCACTCCACCAAATTTTACACTTGGCACAATGCCGTCAGACAAGCACCATTCTCCTGGCAACCACCAGACTCGTCCATCGGATTGCCAGATGGAGAAGCGTAATTCGTCACTCCAAAGAACACATCTCCACTGCTCTAGATTCCAGTGGCGGCGTGCTTTACACCACTGCATCTGACACTTTGCATTGTGCTTGGTTATGTAAGGCTTGGATGCAGTTGCTTGGCCATGGAAACTCGTTCAATGAAGCTCACTACATGAAGTTTGCAGGTCTGTAGCGATTGACTGTGCAGAAAGTTGGCACCGTCTACGCACTATGCGCCTCAGCATCCGCCAACCCCACTCTGTCATTTTACGTGGCCTACTACTTTGTGGCTGAGTTGCTGTCGTTCCCATTTGCTTCCACTTTGTTATAATATCACTGACAGTTGACTGTGGAATATTTAGTATCGAGGAAATTTCACGACTGGACTTGTTGCACAGGTGGCATCCTATCACAGTACCATGCTGGAATTCACTGAGCTCCTGAGAGCGACCCATTCATTCACAAATGTTTGTAGAAGCATTCTGCATGCCTAGGTGCTTGGTTTTATACACTTGTGGCCATGGAAGTAATGGGAACACCTGAATTCAATTATTTGGATGGGTGAGTGAATACTTTTGGTAATATAGTGTATAAAACAAGTCTCACCACAGTTTGAGATCTATTTAAAAATCTTGTCCACATGTATACTTGCTCTCATTTCATACGTCATACATTTACACCATGATGCTGAGTACATTCAGGAAACCCACCAGTACTCAGTCTCAGTTTTCTGCTTCATGACACTGATGCTGATATACCCCCCTGCCTCTCTCTCTCTTGCTCTCTCTCCCCTTCCTGCAGGGTGCTTCTTCCAGTCTAGTGGTGAAGTTTGCAGACACAGAGAAGGAGCGAGGCATCAGGCGCATGCAGCAGGTTGCCTCTCAGCTGGGCGTCATCAGCCCCATGAGCCTCCACCTGGGGGCCTACAACGCTTACACACAGGCAGTGAGTAATAGTCTACTACCACACACACCTCCCTACACAGAGTCGTAACTAACACCTTACAACTGTACACAGAGGCCTAAAACCATACTAAAAACTTACATCTTACCCCTACAAAGAGGCAGTATTTACTAAACTTCTCACCCACTAATACTTTACAAACAAACATATAGTACAACTTTGTACTATACTCACACCTTAAAATGCCTGCCAATAGTTCAGTGATATATACTTATCTTGCCTTTTTACAGTACAACCTATTGTAATGTAACACCATCTGCCAATCTACTGTACTGAAACTTCGCCCTCTCATCTATTGTAGTGTAACATTGTCCTCCGTACTGTGGTGTAACAGCAGAGAGCACGTACACTTGGACAACACTGATCTTGTCCTGTAAATTATAAATGGCAGCTCAGGAGCAGCGAGTGCTAACTCCAGATTGTACCACCACCACCCCGCAAGGACAATATGTAGCCTGGTTGTGCACCATAACAACCATGCTGAGCTCCTGGAGTGAGGCAGAGTGACTGAGGCTTTCTTTTTTGTTTATGTTCTTTTTTATGCTTTTGGAGCCCTCCCTCTCAGAGTGAACATTTCTAATTTCAAATGAAACATGACATCCTTCAGCTGCCTAACACAGGAAATGTTTTGCGTATGCTTCCAGTTAAGCAAGAAAAAACAATGAGCAAGCAGGCGAAGGCCACAACATTTTTTAAAACATTTGTGGGCCTTCTGGTATTTTCTGGTGAAAATAGCAACCAAGGGGTCTTGATGCATTACTACACCATAAGCCTGACTCAGGGAATTAAAAACAGGCTTCTAGACACCATGGAAATGGGCCATGGCTGAGTCTCTCTGGTCTTCAAATGGGGCGTGGCTGAGTCTCTCTGCTCTTCACTTCTCCAGCTTGCCCAGCAGCAGGCCTTGGTGGCACAATCCGCCTACCTGTCTCCCGTGGCAACGGTTGCAGCTGTGCAGATGCAGCAGCTGGCCGCCCTCAACCCCAGCAGCATCATCGCCACACCCATCACGTCAATCACCCCATCCTCAGGTAACCATGCCCCTTCCACCAGCTGTAAAGTTGTGACTCCTCCCTTCACAAGGGGTCTTGATTCTGGTTGAGAAGAAAATCTTTAACAAGCCTAACTACAGCAGTAATTAAATTATGGATTTATTCACCTTTTATAGTAGTTGCAAGTTGAAATACTCTGATCAAAAGACATTTTCTCTAGTTTGATTTTAACTGATTTTCCTAGATCTAAGATGTGCCTTTGTGTGTGTGTGTTGGTGTATGTGTGTTGGTGTGTGTGTGTTGGTGTGTGTGTGTCTGTGTGTGTGTTGGTGTGTGTTTTCTGCTAAAGGTACAAGCACTCCTCCAGCCATTGCTGCCACACCTGTGCCTGCTCTGCCTCCCCCAATCGCACTCAACAGTTACCCACCTGTGCCTGCTCCACCCAGTGGACAGTCAGCCTCTGAAACTCTCTACACCAATGGAGTCCACCCATATCAAGGTGAAATGCCACCCACAGTATTCTATGCACATTTTAACGTCTAAGTAGCTTTTTCATTAAATAATCAATGATGCATTATGTGACTTTAAAATTCATTCATGTAAAATTTCTACCTTAGTCTACCATATTGCCACCGCTCTGTCATTCCTTACATGAACTCCCTTTTCTGTTCACTCATTCTACTCCTTCTCCTTCCCCTCCTCCTCCTAATTTCCTGGTCTTTCCCACTTTGCTTCAGCTCAAAGTCCTGCGCTGGACCCTCTGCAGCAGGCATACACTGGCATGCAGCATTACACTGGTGAGGCGTTCAGTCAATTCCCACAGCTCCCTGCATTCAGGCTCTCAGCAACAGATATGCGAAAACAATGCACTCTGACATTCACTTTTCCTCGGTTTTGCAGAATTTCAGCAGAATTTAATGAAATGTATTATTAATTTAGTGGAATTTGGTTGAATTTTGAAAGGCTAACCTCTTGAGCAAACAATTGTGTAATGCTTGCCATCATGACTTCGCCGACAGCCACGTATCCTGCTGCTTATGGATTGGTTGGTCAGCCATTCCCACATCAGCCCACCCTGGTCGCTCAGCAACCCCAGCAACCACAGCAGCTGCAGCAGCGAGAAGGTACCAGTGACTTCCTTTTGCCACTACATTCTGGAACCACATTTATCATTTTTGAGTTACTTGCTGTTTCATTTTGAACCAGAAGTATTTTTATCTCCTTCTTACAACATGCTCGATGGTCTTACTGCAGCGTTAGTTGCTGTATATCGTGAAATGAAAAAAAAAAAGCTAACAAAAAATGACACCACAGTATAATTACATCTACTCTGTTATTTGGAATCATAGCAAACCTTCTTGTCCTCTTCCTTCTTCTCCTTCATCTTTCCCTCTTGTTCTTATTCTTCTTTGTTTCTTCTTCTGCTTCTTCTTGCCCAGGGCCAGAGGGCTGCAATATCTTCATCTATCATCTGCCTCAGGAGTTCACTGACTCTGAGATGCTGCAGATGTTCCTCCCTTTCGGCAATGTCATCTCAGCTAAGGTGTTTGTCGACCGCGCGACCAATCAGAGCAAATGCTTTGGTGAGTCCGAGACATATTCAGAAAGGACATTAAGCGCCAGATAGGTATTCAGAAAGAATGCCTGAGGGGTAAGATATAAAAGTGCTGAAAAATTATGAGAAACTTATTCTGTCGCTGGTGCAGAGGGTCTGTGTGCTTCGCCTCATAGTTTTTGGCTGTGTTGCTTCAATTTTGCAGGCTTTGTGAGCTTCGACAACCCGGCCAGTGCTCAGACGGCCATCCAGGCCATGAACGGCTTTCAGATCGGCATGAAAAGGCTCAAAGTGCAACTGAAGAGGCCGAAAGATGCTAACCGCCCATACTGAGCTGACCAGGTGAGCCCAAGAGGAGGAGGAAGGAGAGGGCAGTTATTAGTCCAGCTCTAGTGCACAGGGTTGAATATATTTACAATGTTTAAAGTGAATTTGGCCCTCAGTTTTGGTAATGCACTGCTACCTTTATAACCTATAAAAAACTGTAGATTATTGAAAAGTTTGCAGTTATATTTTAACTTAGGTAAATGCATTGTTTTTGGCTAAATGATTGCAGATTACACATAATTTTTGAAAGAAATGCCTAATTAAAGTGAAAGAGAATTTGGACAATAATCAGTTCATTGATTTTTACTTTTCATTTATTGTTTTTGTGCTGTGTCATTGTTCATTCTCCTGAAAACAAACAAACAAACAAACAAACAAAACCTCATCCACACCAAAGGCTGCCCCGTCCAATCATAACTCGGAGACCACGTCGCTATGGCTATGGTGGCCTAGCAACCAATAAAGCTCCCCCTTCCTCTCACAGCGTTTGTTGTAAGTTAATTGGCCTGTGTTGGTTGCTGTGGCGATATTCCTGCCTGTGATGGTTGCCATTAGCAGTTTTGTTTTTGGCCCTTTGTCCTCTATCCTCCATGCTGAGAGTGCATGGCAGGTTACCGTGGTGACCATGGACTGTGTTTGGTGCGTTGTGACTTTCTCTTTTGTTTTATAAATACTGATCAATAACTGACACTACATCCTGAAGATTTATTGGATTGTAACTCTAAAATAGTTAATGCAGCAAATCAAAGCAATTAAAAGCTATTAAAGCACTCTAGCAGCTATTTTAATAATCTAGTGTTTGGGTGGCTTTTGTTTTTGATCAGTCTCCTCTGTGTTTTGTTTGGTCATGACTATTTCTTACTACTACTCCCATACGTACTCTGGTGGTGTTTTAGTTACTGTGACTGTGGGGGCTACAGTGTGGTTGTATTTGATTATGAGAAAGTTTGTGCTAGTGGGTATGCTGTTTTGTGCAATAAGTACGATAATGAATGAGCTTTGTGTGTGTTTTGTGTGTATGTGTGTGTGCGTGCGCGTGTGTGCGTGCGTGTGCGAGTGTGTGTCTGCGCATGTATGAGGAAGAGAGACAGAGAGAATGATGGAGCGATTCATCCACTATCTCTCAAACCTCTCACATGAGATTTGAGGTGACAGTTTGTGATTGTTATGGTGACATAAGTGACGCATTGTGCTGACCAAAGAACAGCATTCCTCTGTAGGAATTCTGGGTTTTGTAGTGGTAAAAAGGAACCCACAACTGTGCTTTCCTCATAAGGTTCATATAGGCACTCAGTTTATGATACAAAGTTCACACAACACATTACTGAGTTAAGCAGATTTCATAAGTTGTAACATCTGGCCCAGAATTCCTATGGTGCATGTTGGAAATTTGTTTGCCTGCCAGAAATATTTCCCACTAGAATCAGTCACTAACACTGAACACACATTTGACCATACACCCATTCACTGGCATACTCTTTAAACTGCATGAAGTATTGAAAGTGTAAGATCACTGCTAAAATGCCCTGCCTCACACCACATCTGTCTCCCTGTCCAGGTGAAGAGTCATTTCAAATGACCTGAATATTTTCTTTCTCTCGTTTTCTCTCCCCCCCACCCCCCCTCTCTCTCAGGTGTAAAGAGGACAGAAGAAGCATGTATGAAGAGAGAGTCAAAAACAACAACAAAAAATAAGCTGCCAATTATGGGACCAACAGCTCATTTCAAATACCTGAAACAAAGAACACTGAAACAAATATATACATTTAACAGATTAATCAACCTACTGCACAATGCTTCAAAAAAAAAAAAAAGTTCATTTACAACTTCATCAGTATACAGTATATGTATGACCAATATTTGCAGCTAGTCACTGGCTAAAACACTGTCAATGCAATGTCACAGAGTTGCACACTTGTTTGATGCACACTGTTTGAAAGTGTGTGTGTGGGTATGTGTGTTGGGGAGGAGGTGTGCAAGGCTTCTTCTAGCCTTGGACCAACACAGCAACACTCTGCACATAAAGTGGGACCAACACAAATATCTCATGACCACAAGACATGGGGTGGGGATTAGTTGGGGTTATTTAGTTTGTGCTTACAGCGGACTACTAAGCACCAGTTATGTGTATATAGAAATTTATTTGGTCCATGAGAAGGAGTATCATTGAAGGACATTTTTTTTTTTGCCTTTAAAAAAAATCTTAAGTTATTTAAACTCATTCATGCAAACCATCAAGGGTATGTTAGCAAGGGTAAATGCATCCTTGGGAGGTTGCCTTGAGCCACCAATCTGAGAGCAGGCATGCACCATGTAGCCATGGAACCTGGAAGAGAAGACCACTTGAGATGTCTAGGTGAGCAGAGAGCAGAGACATATTGAGGACACGGGTGGGTTGGGGTAGGGGAGGGTCGAAAATGACCCGTCGTTGTCCATTACAGTCAGACTGTAGTTAGATTTTACATTTTCAAATATGTTTAGAATAAATTGGGGGTGGGGGGTCATGGGAAAGTAGAATGAAAAGCATTTAAACAAATGTATTTCATTGTATATATCATGGTTTGAAAATGGAAGTTAAGATTGATGATGATGATGATGATAATGATGATGATTTAATATTAGAGGATTTGGGGACTTTTTTGTTGTTGATTAATTTATTGATTTATTGTTTTAATTATTTATCAAGATAGAGGTTCATTGGCTCATGTCTATGAATCAAAGTATTTTTAGAATTTTTATTTCTAGAAGTATAATTAATGAACAATCATTATTCTCTATTTATTTTCTTCAGCCATTGTTTCACAACCTGTCAAATTACAAGAAAAAAAAATAAAATTTTAATCATTTTGACCAATTAAAGTTATAGCCTAATATATGATATGTATATGATTCATCCTCAGAAGTTTTGTGGCTTAACAGATTTAAAATCGTATTTTTTTTTTCTTGTCTTTAGCAAAACAACAAATGTTTTACACTGCACAGGACTAACTAGGCAATGTGCAAGCAAATATTTCAAATCTGGTTCTCTGATTTTCTTGATTGTACTGGGGCATGAAGGAAAAATGGCCCTCTAGTATAAGGGATCTTGATTTCAGGATCCCCATGTCAGTGTTGTTTTCATGTCAATCGTTGCCTTAAAGTACATTCAATTTTTCTATTAGTCCAAGTCTTAGGTACTGTAGTTCATCCTTATTTTCTTAATACGACTGGACAACTTATATTTATTCTTAAGAACTGATAGTGGCAATACGAGACAGGTTTTTTGTTGTTGTTAGAAAAGGTCATATAAGTGTTCATTATTTTTTGTTCCCTTAAAATTATTATGCTTAAGGATGTTTTCCTTAACCAAGTATGACGGGCACTCCGTTTTCTTTCTACTGCACAAACCTACCTGATGGTCTAATGGTAAATATGGTCATAGATTTACGTTGACATGCGTGGCATTCCCCTTTAAAGTTTAAATAATCATGCTATTACAGTCATTTTCCATAACCTCAATCAGGGCTGAGTCCTGTTGTTTACTGGTACGAAGCTTATTCCTACAACCTGAACATGGTAGACGGGTTACCACATGTGCTCCCTTGGGCTTGAACACGTCCTGCCCACAGCGCGCATGCCTCAAAACGTCATTTTCCGTCCGCTCCGCCCCGGTTCAGACTACCGCCTGCTTTTTTTTCTTTTTTACCTATCCTCTCTCATATCTGGCTGGTTGGAGTCGGGAAGCCTGGTGTTCCGACTGACTTCAGCGCGGCAAACATCGGTTATAAATGCGTATAAAAATAGAAACTACAAACCTAAAGCATTTGTTAATGTTATAAAAACAACAAAGACACCGCAACCCCGTTGGTGGGGTTTGGTTTCAGAAGGGAGGCTATAATAACACCGTTGAATGAAACCAAACGAACAGACTAGACGAGGAGGAGCTGCAGTTCCGCCGAGAAACATTCCGTCCTTTATTTATTTATTTTTCCCCCTTTCTGGAGCTTGAAAAATGCGGATGCCGGATGCGCGAACAAAGTTGTTCAAGTCGCCTAAAAATACCCTGGAGTTCAGTTTAATGACGATTTCGGATTAGTGTGACGTTTGCAGCACTTTTCTACACAAGTATCCACCCCATTTGTTCACGAGTTCACACTTTGCGCCGTGTAACTGCGTGAAACCTTTTCCGGAAGTAAGTACCGTTATATGGCGCTCGTACGCAAAGCAGTTGTGTAAAGGCAGAGTTTGTATTACGACATGTACGGGTTGCATGTCCTTCACGCGTTATGTTAACCCGTTTAAACAACTTGAAAACTAATTGCTTTAACATGCCACTTATTGTAATCCTAGTTGTATCAGCCTTGAGCTCGGGCCTGTTTAAAGGAACAGTGGCACGTTGATTTAAAAGTGCAGACAAGTTATAAGCGTAGGGTGAATTATACATTCGCGTTTTCTTAGTATTCATCGCTTGGTTGTACTGATATGTCTGTTAACTTTAGCCTGATTATTAACATTGCCCAAAAAAGCTGGTTGGGAGACCAGGAGCAGAACTGTTGCAGCTTTGATTGTGGTCATTGTTATATTGGTATGGAGAAACATATGGATCGTAGCTAACAGTCTTCTCGTTATTCTAGTATTTTAGTGCAGTTGAATTGTGAGTTTTAATTCACTGATAAATAAGTACCCTTTGTGAAATTTGACCTCCAGTTTACTCATCCACTGTAAACAGATAAAAATAGAGTTCTCAATGGTTCATTCATTATGGAGTGTAGGCTACAGGCTTAGCATCAGTGCAAGTCAGAGTGGTTGTGTTCATCTTTTGTTAATGATTAATCAAATCATAAATTATTGATTTTGGATACGTGACTATTTGCAAACTTGTATCATCCAGTATCCTAAACATCCATACTATGTCCATCTCTGAGAGTCTGGCCATGGGAGAGAAGGGTACTATGGCAAAATCTTTATATGTAGTAGAAGGGTTTGTTCAGAAAGCAGCTGAAACTGCAAAACCAGTTCTGGTTTTCAGATGTCTAAATCAGCTCAGAGGTTGTCAGAACACTCGCTAAAACATTTCACTGAAATGGTTTGTTACAGAATAGATTAGGGCATCAAGTTAGTTAGGACACTATTTGGAGTTTTCAGAATATGTTTATGATCCCATTAACTGTCAGTAACTATCTAATAGGTTATATCTGGTGATATGATATCTGCTTTTGAGGATATCACCATACACTACAATAATCAACGCAAACATATATAACAATCCCATGGAGAATGTGTTGAATTGTCACTTTGTTTTCCTTCCATGTATTCTGCCTAAAGGAATTTTAAAGCAGTTGTGTCATGGATTATAAGTGTTGTAACATGTCACTTTGTTTTCCTTTCATGTATTCTGCCTAAAGGGATTTCGATGCAGTTGTGTCACTGCTGTAACAGTGCTAGTCATGGCTAATGTGTACATGCCAAAACATATAAAAAGAGATTCTCCTGTAGGTAACATGTGGTACTGCATCACTTGGTTCGGTCTTTCTTCAGGACAGGAACAGCTGGCTGGGCAAGATCTGGCATGAGGCTTGCTACACATAGCCCTCTCCTACGAGATTCACCTGATCCTGAAGGGCTTGCAGATATTTGCATATAACATTCTATTTCCAGAAAATCAAGGTCTTGAATTTCACATTGGTCTCTCACAACATTGGTACAATCCAAGACGTCACCAATTTTGGTCAAAATTAGTCCAGATCAGCCTTTCAGTAAGGTTTCACATTTAAGGATTCACCATCTGGTTGTATTTTACATCTTAACAAAATAACAACCTGTGGGAATACAGTCACACGATAGCATAGGATTTTATCTGTATTGTGTGCTGATAGTGTTTGGTCCATGTGTGCATGTCCCCCCTTTTTAAAGTCTTTTGCCTCTGGAGGTCTTGGAGAACAAGGGGATCATTACCATGGCTGCAGTACATATGGTGCCCTTGTACACAAGCAATGTTATTCTGCTCTCACCTGTATGAGACCTTCGTGGCTCAGAGGATTAATGCTGATTCATTAACCAAGACCATGTTTCTGAGTATTTGAGAAATTGGGACATGCATTATACCACACTTTGCATCTTGTGATGAATGATTAAGAAATCAAAGTGGAAAGAATTGATTCAAAGTACTAAAATGAGTGAGATGATTGTGATTGTTGGCTGGATTGTTAGCTGCATATTGGATTGTGTCATGTGCTCCAGATGTTTCACTCAATCTCATGCACTGCAATCCATGCCTTCTCTTCTCCCAAACGTCACCATCAACATTGGCATTTCTTCCTTACATACGAAAGGCATAGGATATGATTTGGAGATTAGCTTGTGACCTGATGACTTAATAACAGTGGGCTAGATGAGACACAACATGATTGTGCAAACATGATGACTTTTGTTGATTGGAGCCTGGCCTAACTGGTCTTGCACAAACAAGGGCCTACATCAGCACCATGGTGTCAGTGGGCCACTCCAGATATTAATGGAAATAAACAGTGTTGTAGGTGGTATGCAATTGACTTGTTTATTTCCACAGGAGAAAATTTTCAGGAAAGGTCAAAGGTGTGTTTTGCTGAAAAACGTTAGTTCCACTTGAGTTACAGTCCTATGTGATGGTACATAAATAAAAATATGAATGTGTCTGCATCTAGAATATGTACTTAGTGTGAAACATTAGTTAGACTAATCTCAGAGCAGTTTGGAATTACATTTATAAAGTCAATGACAATCATAAACTCTTGTATGTGCTTTGCTTTGATGGAACTGCCTGGAATTAAATTGACCAATCTGCAGGTTTTCCACCACTGTTTGTCCCTCATGACTTTCTTCAGGTTTTGTGTAGGTTTCAGTCCTATACTTTTCCCCAGTCATTAAAATGTATCTGGCTGCTGTTCCTCAATTCTGAAAATCTTGCTGGCCCATTTCCAAAGTTGACTTCTGTTCTGTATCTGCCCTGCCACAGAATGACAACAGGAATCTCTCTCTCTCAGTTTTTCTTTCTTTCTTCTGTCTAGCTCCAAGCAGTACTGGTGACTACAGGTGACAGTGCTGACATTCAGAGCTAGCCAACCAATTACAGTGCCCATGATGTCATGGGGACTTTTCAGAATGGCTCTATTGAAAGATCTGGCATTAAGTAGAACTGGTGGCTATTGATGGGAGGAGTTTGTTGATCGGCTATCTGCTGCTCCTCATTTCTTTTTTGTGAAAGTTTAACTTTTTTCTGGCTTTAATTGATGGTTGTGTTATGGTTTCAAATGGCTGGGAAGAGCCCATATTAACAAGCAAGAAGAGCTTCTCAAGTTAAGCCTTGTTATGGCAGTATATAAAGCCTGGTTATGGCCAAGACTTTATTGCCATGTTTTCAAATGGCTGCTCTGTCCTGTGTTGAACAGCTTTCTGTTCCTGTCCACCTCTGGAGTGGTATGCTGGCCCATCTGAGTGCGTGGTTCTGGGATGAGAGGCTGTGGTTCCCATCGGGCCTTGGCTGGGCTGACCTGCAGGATCGGGATGGCCACAGCTATGCTAAAGGCTCCGACCTTTGGGTCACCTTGCCTATCGCGCTCGCCTTCCTCATCATACGGCAGATCTTCGAGAGGTCTGTGTATATATGTGTATTGCTTAATATTGGTGGGTGGGTGGTTTAAACCTCATGGTGATTTGGCGACCTGCTGCTTTTAGGTCTGTGGCGCTTTGGCTGGCCTCGGTGCTGGGTGTGAGGGAGAGGGTGCGGGTTCAGGCGACATCCGACCCAACACTGGAGGCGTACTTCTGCAACACAAGTAAACACCCAGCACAGGTATGTAAATACCCAGCACAGGTACGGTGCAGCTGTGCTCTGCCCCGCCCTGTTCCTCTGCCACATCCACACACTTTCATGTCCTGCTTTCAGACTCCATCGTAACACTGCAATGGCATTCTGCATTATAACAAAAACCTCCTGCATGTTACCTAAACCTCAGGTGCAATGTCATCTTCAGACTGGGCCCACACTGTATTTAAGCATCTCACGTCTTGCTCATGTTTAATGGAAAACTTGTGGGTTCTGCTTTGTTGGTGGGATTACAGTCTGGCAAAAGCCCAGTACCAGATTTGGAACAAACTCTCACTCACTCATGCACTCGTGACTCTCTCTCACTGTCTCTTTCTCCCTCACTCCGTCTCCCACTTCTGTGAGCTCATCGCAGAGCACCTTAGAGAGTTTAAGCAAACAGACTGGTTGTACAGAGCTGCAGATTCAGAGATGGTTCCGGAGACGGCGGAACCAGGAGCGCCCCAACCAAATCAAGAAGTTCAAAGAGGCGAGGTACACATGCATACACACTGCTTCACATGCGCGCACGCGCACACACACATACACACACACACACACCACACACGGTAGCATGATGACACCTAGGAATGAGACTGCCTTGTGTCCTAAATTACCCTCTACTTCTGTTTCCCAAGTGCATGTCACACCTTAGCTCAACTCAAAGTAGGTAGAAATAGAAACTTTATCCCACTGCACCGACAATACTCCATGTATATGTGCAGACTTTAGAAGCCCTTACAGAAGTTGCTCAAATGATCTAATATAGTCCATCCATATAATCATATGCTAGCACATTTAGTTTTAGAGGAGGCATAAGATATTAATTCTTATAAAATTATTTTTAATTTATCCCTGAATTTGCATTTTACTTTTTCTGGAATATGTACTGAGTGTGAAACATTAGCTGGACTATTCTAAACAGATAGAATCTATTTTCACCAGCCAGAATAGCAGCCTTGTGGGCTGTTCCATTGCTAGTATAAAAACCTTGCAGGTTGTTCCTGTGCAGTTTGCTAAATGATGGCTCTGACCATGCTGAGCTGCCTGTTTCTTCTCTTGCAGTTGGAGGTTTATCTTCTACCTCCTCGCTTTCCTTGCTGGCCTGGTTGCTCTTGTGGATGTGAGTACACCCAAGCTTGACCAGCCAGCAGAGATTGTGTATGTCATTGTGCTCGTCTGTGTAGGCATCAAACAGTCAGCCTAATTTGTGCGTGCGTGCGTGCTTGTGTGCATGTGCATAGAAACCATGGCTCTACAAGATGGAAGAGATGTGGAAGGGCTTTCCAACCCTGGTACGTTTACACCACTGTGTCCACTTATTACTTCTTGTGTTTTCATAGAGTCCCGTAATCCCAGTCGTGGAGAAGCTGCGCTACCCTGCTCTACCACACACATACATGGTTCATGAAGGACAGTCAGGACAGGAAATGCTCTAAAAGATGTCATATTGCACTACGCTAGAGCTCACGGTGGCAAATATCAGAGTTCAAACAGACTTGATTGGTTGGTTCTCTGGGGGTACATGTACTGGTACAATTAGAACCTCTTATACTTTTAATGAGATTTTTGAAAAAGCAACAGACAAACAAAAACAAGGATGTTTAGTCTTATAGGTCTTAAAGACCTAGTAAAGAAATCTTGTCATTAACAGCTTAAATGTTGCTATAAAGACATTCTTTGCACTGTAGTGGAAGAGGAGCTGAACTGACTAGAACTGATTTCGGGGCGTAAACTTTGCAGTGTTTTTAAAAAACAAAAAATTGTTTAATTGCTGAGGTGATAAGGTCTTTGTTAAATATATTTAATAAAAAATAAATTTTAAAACCACTTTTTCTCTCTGTGTCTCTCAGACTCTGCTGCCCTCTCAGTACTGGTACTATATGATCGAGTTGGGTTTCTACATCTCTCTTCTCTTCAGTGTTGCATCAGATGTGAAGCGAAAAGTGAGTTGCTTGTAGTTTGGTTTTGTTTTGTTTCTTTTATATATATAAAATGTATAATATATATTATGTATGTTCTGACATTGTATATTAGGCAAAATTAAATTATTGTACAAACTTATTACCTTAAACATGTGTAACTAAATGGTGTGAAAGGGTCATCACAATACTTTCACAAAGATGGCTGATTCTCATGCAGCTTTACGAATGACACCAGAGAAATATCTGGGCAGGAACTTTTTATAAGATGCTGTTGAGATCAAGGCTATAGTCTAAATATCAGTCTACGACACTTGTATAATGACCTCTCCACCACTGTTATAGTATAGGCTCCTTCAATCCAATGCACCTAACTGTCCTACATTTTGTCAGTGGATTTTGAAGTAATCTGTGTTGGACCGTAGGGGGCAAAGAAAGAAACATGGAAAAAGAATTTGGTAGAGATATTGAATACAAAGGACTGGAACTGCTTGTTAAGTAGACAAATGGAAAAATGCTTTTGTCTCCTCTCCTTTTACATTACTGATGGAATGGAGTTTACAAATGGAGATTAAGCAGAACATGAAACATGGCAACAGTTCCCATGGGTATGGGACAGACGTTGCCATGTTGAACACATTGTTTTGATACTTGGCACAAAACTGGGTCATGTCATTGGTATGCCATACATTTGATGTAATAAATGAAAACTAATACAAATGAGTATATAAATGCTTATTTCAAATTAGCTTTTGGCCACACTTATCAAACAGAAAATATCAGAAAACGTCCATCTGTCCAAAAATACAGTGAAAAGCTATTTCCCTCATTAATAATCATGGTCAACTGACTGATATTCTGAGCATTTATCTATCATTCCAGACTTTTTTTTTTCCTTAGACTTGATAGCATAATCCATCTTGAACCTCTCTGGCAAATCATTGTCCTTTGATATCCAGGCCTGTTATAATTCAGCCATCTACCCCTGCTTTTTGTGTGGGGCCTACTCTGAACTTTGTAACCTCTCATCTGCTATTTCAGATGTGAGCCAGAGCAAATAGGATAACAGTCATCCATTCTGCAAAAGACAAAAGATGATAAAGCAGAAATGCTTTTTAAAAAACCTTATAAACCAGATTGGATTTCTTGGGGTTTCGTGTTACTGGTGGATTAGGGCTTTACCACCTAATAGACTTTAGATTAGATCAATGCCATACTCGCTCATACTCACTGACACAAACCCACACAAACACATTTTTATGTTATTGGTGTATTAAGCACTTAATGCTTTAAATGAGACCAACAATGTACTCATTCACACATGCTCGCATTTGCTTTCATTCTCTGTCTTAACACAAACACACACTTACACTCCCTCTCTCTCTGTCTCCCCCCCAGGACTTTAAGGAGCAGATTGTCCACCATGTGGCCACCATCCTGTTGATCAGTTTCTCATGGTGTGTGAACTACATTCGAGCTGGAACCCTGATTATGCTGGTGCACGATGCCTCAGACTACCTGCTTGAGGTACAGCTCACCACTGACTTGGCGCTGAGAAAACACTTACACATCCTCTCCACATTTCTCAAGGACATCAGGACTACATTGGTGCCTCCAAAACCATGAGAGTTTAATGTCCTGAAATTAAACAGTTCAGTTCAGTGCAGTTTATGTAAACTATGCTACCATTACCAAATCTGTCTCGATTAAGGTGTGAATTACAAGAATATTCACATCATGTACATTCACATAAGAATTGTAAAGACAAAATGAAGTATTATAAAAATAAAGCAATTTTGCATGGTAAGGTCATTGCAGACTGTGAAATATACATTTTGTCTGTGTGTGTGTGTGTGTGTGTGTGTGTGTGTGTGTGTGTGTGTGTGTGTGTGTGTGTGTGTTATACATTATATTAATCGGAGGGTTGATGGAAAGCTGCTATTACTTGTTCATGAAATAATATGACTGTCCAATGCTGACACCTGGTGGGAGCTGAAAGCAACAACACTAGCAATCACCTCAAGTTCACTCCTCCTATCTCCTCTTCCCTGTTGTAGTCAGCCAAAATGTTTAACTACGCTGGATGGAGAAAGACATGTAACTATATCTTCATTGTCTTTGCTGCCGTCTTCTTCATCACAAGACTTGTGATTTTTCCTTTCTGGTTAGTGGTCTGGTTCATTTGAATTTGAATTATTTCTCTCTTTCAGATTCAGAATTAAAAAGTATAATTTATAATTCTCACTACATCAATTCATTCTACTTGGAATCTAATTTTTTTTTTTTGTCCCTCTATCTATACCTATCCCTCAATCTTTGTCCCATCAGGATAATGCACTGTACTTGGGTGTATCCAGTGACCATCTACCCTCCCTTCTTCGGTTATTATTTCTTCAACGGCCTTCTGCTGGTGCTCCAGTGTCTGCATATCTTCTGGTTTGCCCTTATACTGCGCATGGCCATCAAATTCCTCCCTGGAAATGTGAGTCTCTTCCTTCCTCTCTGTGTCTCTCTTTTACACACACACACACACACACACACACACACACACACACACACACACAGAGTCCATTGACTCTATCTGCATGACCTCCCTTTTAAACCCTGCCATTTTACCTCATTAAACCCACTATGGCCTACAAGTTAACTTTTGCTTCAGCCAGTTCTGCTGATGAACTGAAAGTCAACTCGTGTTCAACATGGGCAAACAAATGTCTCAAGCATTTGCTGAAGACTTACTTTGCCTCAGTATTTCGTACTCTGCCGATTTAAAGTGTTGTGGCATTCTGCCACCACTACTTGACCGTTGCTGAACATTTGTGGTCAATTTTCTGGCATTGGGGTTCCTCCCCCATCACTATGCTAGCTGCCTGTACCCAACTCCTCACAGTCTTGCACCTCTAATATCATCTGTTGCTGTTGGGATAGGTGTTGGCTGTCCCAGCGGACTACAGAACTACAGCTCTCACCAAATATATTTGTTTACGATGTGTGTATGAGAGTGAGAGTGTCAGCATGGAGGTTTGTAATATGTCTGTATTACAGTATCTGTAAGTGTTCTGGATGCTGGTGTTCTGGTACTACTGTGTTTAGCAGTGTTTAGCTCCATCACACTGACTCTATTATTTTGATTCCACTGAAAGCTTTGATTAACTGATTATGGTGCATTAAGGTGGGGTTGGAATTTTTTTGGGGGGGTGGGGTGTGTGTAACTCCTGGTGTTAAACTAAAAAAGTAAACCTGCACAAAGCTGCTGTTCTTTTGTGCTTGTTTAACAAATCACCTTTGTAAAATAAGATGATTGTGTTTGTGTATATTTTCTCATGGCAACAATTTCAGTTTGTTCATGGACCAGTAGTTATTCAGCAATCCCCAAACAAAGAAAAGTCTCTCTGCAATAACTAGACTGCTTCTCCACCTTTTAAACCTGCACTGACTGATTTTGTCTTTCAGCATATTGTGGAGGATGAGAGGAGTGACAGGGAGGAGACAGACAACTCGGAGGAGGAGGAGGAGGCGGCAGGGCATCGGAAGGAGGGGCAGGCCAAGATGGAAAATGGCCCTTTGCAGAACGGCCACTCCCCCACCAACAATCATCACCGCAAGACAGAGTGATGGGGTCGGGGAGCAGGGGATAAACACACGTGTATACACACACACACACACACACACACACACAGCATGGGCCAGACCTATAGACTGAGACAGGGGTAGGAGATATGCTTGATGTAAAATGTCCCCCCCCACACACACATTTCAAGTGTTAGAAGCTGAACTACCACTCGCTCAAGCACTAATCCATAATGGTCCCTCCAAATACACTTGAAATAAATCACCATGAATTGTCTCTTCAGTATATGCACTACATTCTAAGGAAGAAATGAGACTTGAGGAACTTGAGGCAGTGAATCCTATATGGACTCGCTTTGCCACCCACGCACAGTCCAGCGTATGACCTGCCAACCAAGTGCCTTGTAAACACTTGCCTGTTCCTGCTTTTTTCTGTCTCGTCACAGCAGATTGCCGTGCAACCATCACCCCTGCTGCTCATGTGATCGATTGTCAGCCAGTGGGTCAGCTGCGGGAGATCACACGCACAATATCAGGTGGCTTATGAGGAATTTTACCAAAGGTCCTGCAGCCAAGCCATCTTTCCTTCATTCCAAGCCAGGCTTGTTTTAGCCTAGCCTTCCGACACATTCCCAGGCTCAAATGGAGAAGGTCTGCACGTGCGTGCTCGCCTACGCAGAGAATACCCCACTCACACTGTCCATGAGCCATCCTCACTGAGACGTTCCTGTTTGTGTTGCGCTGTTGTATTTCGTGTATATATTGCCTAGATCTGCTGCACACTGCCTTTGTCCTAAAGGTTACCTTCTATGAACAGGTCCTTGAAGATTGCAGCTAAGTTGGATAATTAATTACCAGTTTATACAGATACATCAGTGTGGGGGGGTGGGGGGGATAAAAGTCCCAGGACGGGAAGCAGAGGGATCATAGATGGTTTGACTCGGTCTAACCAAGCCACGCCAAGGGAGTGGCTAGTGACTACATCGCCAAATGTGTAACTGCACTGCCTTTTCGTGTTTCAAGTCTCAGCATATCTTTACTCTGCACAGCAAACAGAACTAAAATGTTTCTCATTCCTGGGTGTGGCTTAGGTGCTTAGATCAATGTATGTCAGTGTTGTTTAATTCGATTGAAGATTTGCTCTAAAACAAGCAAACAAAAAAGTTGCATATCAAAATAGACAATTATCCTAACCATACAAGATTACAACAAAGCTTTAGTTTTACTGATTTCATTTGAATGTTGAAGAAAAGCTAGACAAACAAAGAAAACATTGAGATTATTCATTTTATTATTATTTTATTGTACTTTGTGTTTTACTCTTAATTTTTGTTTTAGTTCAGATTTTTTTATGAGGTTCAAATTCATTCAGGTTGTTGCAATTCAGAATTGATTTATAAAAATGCTGTAATTCAAATATAATTTCTTCGTTAGTATGAATTGCTTGTTTCTCTTGTAATTGGACTACTTCTACCCATTCTGTATTTGTCAAATGGGCCAACCCGAAGAAGGATGATTCAAATCAAATCAAACTTTTGTTCTAAAAAGAGACATACTAAGCCAATGATTTTGTATCTTCAATATATGTTTAATAATAACAGTATTTACATTCCCATTTGCCATCAGATGCACTTTATAAAGCTCCATATATATATATATATATATATATATATATATATATATATATATATATATATATATATATATATATATATATATATATATAAAAACACATCAAAGTTGTAAAGGTTATGCTTCACATCACATTTAGTTTGTAACATAATGCATCTGTAAGACAGCAGGACTGCTGTGTGGTTTACGGGTATTTATCAAACCGGAAATTTGCCACATGCAGAAATGTTTTCTGTTGATTGTTCAAGCATCATCAGCTCTCACAATATTTATGATGTTTGACCACTTCACTGAAATCTGTGTAACATCCAAAGTGTTCGAAGCAAAGATGAGAACACTACCTAAGACCAGATGTGTCACTTTTAATAGGTTTTCATGTCCTGCTTCTTCTTGTTTTTGTCTCACCACAGTTAATGGAAGACCCGTTGATTTGCATATTTTTATTTTGATGCTAGGTGGGCCGTGTCGTCATTCGGGTTAGTGATTTTGTTTGTTTTTTTTGTTTTTTTAAGTGCCTTATTTGTCATGTTTGACTCTCCAAGTTGGCTCATTCACACCACATTCTCCTTTTTAGAGCATGTCTTCTCAACCCTGGTTATTTCCAACCATTTTGTTTGTCCTCTCTCCTTATCTAAATTCATTACTCCATACGGGCTAGATGCCAAGACCAGCCCAATCAAATTGCTTTCAGCGACTATAGTCTACAGTGGGTCCCACATACAAACAAACATAATGAGTGTCTCCACTGCCATTGTTTTTATGTTGTACTTTATCATCTTTATGCAGTGTAAAGTAAGATAAAATACTCTTGTGGATTACTAATGACTTGCATTTGCTTCCTTTCTGTGACTTGGGTAAGAGGAGCTCTGTGCTTGTCTCCAGTAAATGCATTGCTTCCAAATGCATACTAGCTGTCTCAGATACACTGTATGGCACTTTCACAATAGTAGTAAGTCATATGACTTTCACCTACACTCATACCACTCTGTACTCTGATCATTTTTTACAAATAATATAGATTTCCTCTTGATATGTTTTTAGTGCAACATTGATGAAAAGTTTGATACATTGATAAATAGCATTGTTAAATAGATTATGAATGATGGTGTCATCTTGCAGTTATACTTTTAACTTATTCAGTTTTCTCACTGCCATTTGAATTGATATGTTCATATTAATTGTGTAGGGACTTTATATATTAGATGCAAACTGCAGCTATCAAATACAGCAACTTGGATACCAATGTCACTTGTATTCAATTATGTATAGCCGTAGCAAATGAACCACTGATGTCTAGAGTCACCAGTTATCAATCAAGAAGGAGGCTTTATAGCTGAGTGTTAGGAAAACATCATCTCTTGGCTGTCAAATTAGATTTCCATTAGTTCCTCAAAGCCTTATATTTTCTGTGTAAGGCAAGTGTGTACAGTGTGTTATACCAAGGATTTTACAATGCAACAATTACATTGAGTGAAAGTGGTCTGATTGGTGTTCACCACGTGTTCCGAAAAAAGACCAGTAAATCGCCCTTGTTCACACCTCTGGTTGTTTGATTAGCTAGAAGAAAATGACTTTAATTTGAAGCATGCACCCCATTACTCAGAAAGGGAGGCTAATTCCAGGTAGCACCTGCACACTATTTATTAATGTATGGTGCATAAATTCACAAAAATGTGGCTTTAGATTAACTGAATCTGATAGTACAGCTGAGCTATGCATCTTCTTCCAGATTGCAGTTATGCAACTAAATCCTCACCTCGAAATCAATACTACTTAGGCTAATGTTTTGCATTTTGTTTTAACCTGATCTTTGAAATAGAAGGAAATAATTGCTATAAAAGACAACTTCATTCTGTGATTATTTTTCAAATTATGATGACCATGTACTGAGTTGAAAACCATAATGATAAACATTGAAACTGCTGTATGAATATCTGTGACCAGTTACCATCTATCATGTAATTCTTAACCATGTCCTGCTCTGGGGTGAAATTGTATCCCAGACCAGCAATTAGGTCCAACACGCAGGGAGTGTAATGGACTCCAAGGTAACACAGCCGTGTTGCTTCCCCCCCTGTATTGGTTGAACGTGGAGAGGTCACCAAAGACTGCTCTAATCCCATTGAATTACGGTCTCCATTTCTCTGCTGGCAGGGAGGAAGAATGAGAGAGTGATCCTAGCTTTCATCTCTCATCTCTGGTCTCTATACACACTCTGTCTCTCTCTCCCTCCATGAAGTTCAGGTGGTACTATGGATCATCTAATCACCTACTCATCCTTAATTGCTACTAAGTGTGAACAAAAGCCTCACTGAAGAGCATCAGACACAGGTGAGTTAACATAAGGATGCAGAAATGTAATTATAGCAGAATATAACAAAATGTACTGTTTGTTAAAATGCTTCATATAATTTTAACTAGAGATATCTGACGTGTGTAAAAGTGACCTATGATTTCTAAATACAAATAAGTATTTTTTTTCTTACATGTAATTTATATACCTAAAAATAATTGTTAAATATCTAATACATTAATGTTACATTTCAAATGCTTTGTTTACTAAGTTGCCAGCGACTGTTGTATGTCACCATAAATCTAATTTCTTTGGATATTAATTGCTGCTCTTTATACTTCTGGTACCTGGTTCTATTCATCAGCTCCATTATTTTCAGTGGTTATCTCTGATTTATATTTAAAGTTTAAAGCACTATCTTTAAAACACTTTAAAGTTTATATTGTTTAGTAAAACTGATTATTCCAATAGCATCTAGAGAGTCTTATAGCTCCAAGGTCCTTTGGCTACTTTGTATTTTGCAGATGAGTTTGCCTTTACAAGGGCTGGGGTTCATTTTTATTATGCTCTATGAAATGCAAAGTAGTTTACATTTATGTCATTCCTGAAGCTGTATTTATGTAACAGAGAAGCCGCTGTAGTGTATTCAGTTGAGGTCCGCCTGCTAGGTGAAAGCACTGTATGTTTACTGTAAAGCATATCTTAGCAAGAGACCACATAAGTACTCAAATCCCAAGTGTTTACTCATTTAATCTAGCTATGACTGGCTCAGTCAATAGGAGAAAATGAATATGCATTAAAGGAAACATGGAGAAGATAGAAACCTCCTTTCTGTTCTCCATGAAGAAATTATGACTGCACCAGACTCCATTTCTAAGTGATACTATCAGCTGGATCCATTCCACCACCTAGCTGGTATTGGTTCCTTATTTCTGGAGAGAGAGAGAGAGTGTTTCATTGGGCTTTCAGCAGAATACAAATGACATGCCTGAGTAAGATCATCTTCTGTACCACTCATTTTGCTACAAAATATTCTGCTTTGCATATCTATGAAGCACTGACAAAGAATTGGGTACGAATGCTGTCTGCCAAATGCCTGGAGACAGCACAGTTTAGCTGTGTTTGTCAGATTTTGCTACTCTTGATTACTTTACCCAATCAAATGACTGGAACTGTCATAAGGTAAAAAATGCTGTTCAAATTATTTTTAAATTTTATTTTTTAGGTGATTTAGCATCTTGATAAACTTTTGTAGCTTCTGAATGATCCCATGATCCCCCACCTCCTTCTACCTCTTCTCCTCTTGGCCCCATCCTCCTGTGGATGTTTTCATCATTTAAGCTAATGGCAAGAGAACAAGATCGCTTTACCCAATCACCCCCACTCCTCCCCCACTCTGTTCCTGACAGCAGCCACTCAAACAGTAGTTAGTTCAGTGTTCTGTTCTCCTGGACTATCCTCCCCAGATGGGCAAATTAATTGCCACTGAGGATCGCTTTCCTTCTCCCTGGCGTCATCTTCCCTTCCCCTGGCTCCACCTCCATCCCGCCATCCCCCTGGGTGTGACGTGTGGGAACAGTCTGATCCCTGTACCACTGGGGCAGGCAACTGGATGGCCACCCTGCGTAACAGTAGAACAAAGGGCCGGGGCATCTGGAACCACATCTAAACTGCCCACCTCACCATTCGCCCCCCCGCATCTTTGTTCTAATGATGAAAGCCTAGGTGCCAAGGGGAGGTTGTGAGAGAGAAGTTCTGGTAATATGTGTTATACAGACTTAGAGTAGATAAAGTATTGTAGCGTACTGTTTGGTTTTGTAGGGTAGTGTAGTGTAGTGTACTGCCGAGTAAAGCAGACCAGGAAAAGTGGAAGAACTAAGAGTGGAAACATTTGAGCAACAGAAATGTGATGAGGAAAATTAATACATGGGGAGTCTAATAAAAGCTTGTATACCACTTAATTCCATTCTGTCCTATCCTGTTAACAAATTAATTTCTCACTGCTTGCTCATGGATTTTAATGGAGACAACAATGCAGACCAGTGAACAAATGTTAAATTTGTTCCATGTACCGATAGCTTCAAACATGCACAGAGGTTTGTATTCACTTCTCAATAAAATTTAATGCAGTTTAAATGCAAAATATATTGCTGCCCTCCGATTCTATTTCACTTTGTGAAATTTGATTCCAGTCCAAAACACGAGCCTCCATGCCTGTATAACATCTCAAACTCACCCCTCACATGGTTTGTATGTAACAAGTGATATATTGTACCTTTTTATGCAGAAGATCTTATGCCCTCATAAACCTCAAGTAACCTGCTGAAGTTCTTGATCTCTAAGACAGCTCATACTGACGGTTCATACTCTCCTTGTTTGGGACAGCATGTGGTTTGTGGATTAAACATCACATTTTCTGTCCCAGCAGGACTTGGGCTGCATCCCTTTTGGCAACAGATGGTTGCTGGCTTGTGTCCCACTCTGCAAATCAGGTTTAGTGACATAGGCAGAGGAGATAACATCACATAACCTTGGTAAAAAGCCAAGGAGAGAGAACAATTCCTTCAGTACTGGTGGACAGAGAAAGAAAGAGCCTCTGTGCTGGGTTTGAGCTTAACTGAGATCCTGAGCCACCTGTCCCCTCCCAACCAGCATAATGGATCAGCCAGTACCGCCTGTGTCTTGGTTGGAGGTCGATCTGGACTTGGGATTTGCCCTGTTTTTCCTTATCCTGCTCTGCCTCTTCTTGCTCGTCACAGTCATCCGCTGTGCCCAAACAGTGATTGATCCTTACGGGGCCATCTCTACCTCCAGCTATCAAGAGGAGCAAGTCAATAACTGACGGTTGCTTTGGCCTATCCCACGCAGCGATTATGGTGCAGGGGGTAGGTCTGGACTACTGTGAAGACTATGGGGACAATACTGAAACAAAAACTGTATGACAATATATCAAGGACAATTAATTACCATGCAGTGACAGTGTAGTTTTTGTGTTCCTTAGGCATCATGAAAGGCACATAATGCCATGATCTGTTGTCATTGAAGTTAAGATTTTGGATAGCATTTCCTAATGCTCTTTTTGTTTGAAAAGAAAAATCGTTGTTAAACTCCTGCATTCAGATGAGAGTTCTATGAGTTAAGATTACAAGGACATGGCAGACTCCATGTGGTTTATACCACCAAAGATTCAGTTACTGCAAACAAGAAAGACTGTAATATTGATAGGAATCTCTGTATGCTGCAACAGTAGGACATGAGGACAAGAGGTGAAATTAACCATAAAGACAATAATAATAATAATAATAATAATAATAATAATAATATGCTTGATTTGTATAGCACCTCTTCTGTCATGTGGAAGCACCTGTTAGGCCCAGTTGGTATGAGGGTTGGTAGTAATAACAAATATTAAATGATGAAAATGTGGCTGATAAAAATGCATGGAAAAAATAACATTTAAGTGAGTTATTTGATTTGATAAAATCAACTGTTATTTGGTCAAAACAATGTTAATTTGATACAAATATTTTTTTAATCACATTTTATTTATGGTCATAATGGGGGTTCATGAGGGTGGAAATAAATATTGTTTGATGAAAAAAGATGATTAAAATGCATGTGAACCGAATACTACAGTGGGATTTTATTAAAGGATTTGAGTAAATTTTTGGTACCTTATGTCATTTATCATTTACAGATGATTTTTTTGTAGAAAACAATGACATTCATATTTGCCCATTAGTTATTTTATTACAAAAATGGCAGCGTATATTCAGTATGAAGTGAAAACTCAACCTAGCCATAAAATCTGTGTAGGATATGTTTCACTATCATATTGATTGGCTTCAGTCATTTATTGACCACACACTAACCAGTGGTATCGAAATTCAGAATGTGACAATTGTTATGTAGGTTGCAACTGGGGCTGCGGTCCAAGATTTGCTGTTAAATGAACATTTCCTTTAATCTAACATCGGACATATGTTGAGTAGTAGGATGGCCTTAGTTTCGCCATAGTTCTCCAGAGGAATGGTTTCCTGTGGCTACTCTGTGACTACCATAGCACAGAGGCTGAAGGTTCATCCCAGCACCATTCAGCATAAGTATCAGATAAGGAGATCCATTTCTAGCATAAGTAATGAGGAACTTGATAGTGTAGTTTAAGAAATACTGCCCCAGTTGCCAACCACATGATACAAGATGATGACAGGCCATGTACTATCAATGGCCCTTGATGAAAGGTGTTGGAGTGAACCTCCAGGCTCTATACTAAGCTAATTTCAGAGTAGCCACAGGAAACAAACCATTCCAAATACTCTAGAGTATTAAACTGAGACTGTCCTACTACCCCTCTGTCCGGTGTCAAATTAAAGGGGAAGACCTTCTACGACCTCCTTAAGGATTTCTATTAGTCTGGCAAGGATTCTGATTCTGCTGCTTTGTGCATTGTCAATAAATGACTGAAGCCAATCAATACAATGGTGAAGCACATCCTCATACTAAAATGATTTAAAGCTAGGTTGAGTTCTGCAGGATGAACCTCCTATGCTTCATATTGGATGTAAGCCACCATCATCGGTGTGAAATATCAAATGAACGTATGAATAAGAAACATTGATTTCTACAAAGAATGATTCAGTGTTTCTGGATTGCCTAAAGAATTTAACAAAAGGCCCATGCTTGCCCTGAGCAAATTGCCTTGGCATCACTAATGAGAAATGAGGTGAATAACAAAAATAGCTTCAGTTAAATGACAAATGATGCAAGGATCAAAAATTTAATTAGCATAACTAGCTATTTATCACTCAAATTTTAATTTTCCATCCATTTTTATCAGTTATTTTCAACCTTTAATATTTATTTCCATCATTTTGTAGGTTTTGGATACAGGTATACCTAATGCATAGCTAAACTCTTATTGCTGATAAATTGGCCTCAACTTTATAAGTATGTTCTTCAAGAGAAATTTCAGATGTTTCCATGTCAGTGTTCTATTGCTGAATAGAGCAACAGTTTCATTTTAGGAATAGACCAGATCGCTTTCATTTTTATTCTAAGATTGACTAAAGTTGTGAAATGTAGTGGCAAATAAGGACAGGTATGAGCCAGATAAATTATACTTTTCATGACTAAGTTTTATATTCACAAGTGTAAATTCTCAGGCAAAAGGCCAATTTTTGTTGCCTTTGAAAAGGAGATGGAGCATTATATTGAATTAATCCTACCATCTTTAAAATCTTTGATGCAAAGCACTAACGCTTTCAGCGCTATTTTTCAGTGCTAAATTTATGTATGCATACACTGTTATGTGTATATTTTATATATGCATCTGATGGCGTATATTCTCTTATCTTTTGATTAAAAAACAACAACAGCAACAAAATTTGAGTCAGACTGACCTTACCAACATGTCCCTTTTACGACCCCCCCCCCCCCCCCGTTGCTTACTTCCGGAATGTTCACGTGCTCACATAATAATATATCACCGTTTCCGCTGTGGACTTCCTTTCCGGCGGCGGCTAAATTCTCGCGAACATGCCAGTGAGTAGATAAAGGCAATAAATTGCGACCCTCCAATTATTTCATGGTTTTGGGGCGGAAATTTCTATACTGTTTTGCGGAGGCATTTATTAACAATACTATGATATATCATTTATGAGATTTAGCTATTTTGATGTTAAAATATAAAATATTTCAGTTCCTCGACTGCATGCGCTCTCGGTACTATTAAGATGGCGGCGTACATAGAACAAAACATGGAGGATGGTTTTCAGGTTTTTCTGTTTTGTGACGCAGTCTTTGATTAATTGAAAGGTTTAACGCTGGCACTATAACAGGCTGTTACATGTATGCCGCCTTGGGCAGCTGAAAACGCAACTTGCTTGGAAAGAACAAATAAGAGATCAATTGAGCTCGGTAAATTAGCCAGTTGAGCAAGCTATCTAGAATATGACAACTATCGATAAAATAAGCTTAGTTGTATTCTTAAGCAGTATTAAATAATATCAACTCGGCGTTCTCTTAACCTCTTAAAATTTACTGTGGTGAATAGTATGCTTCCTGTGAAAATGCTTCTCTGCATGTAACCCCCGTGTAATATTCACAGCTCGCAAAAGATTTGTTGCACCCAACCCCTGAGGAAGAGAGGAGGAGGCACAAGAAAAAGCGTCTTGTGCAAAGTCCCAATTCATATTTCATGGATGTCAAATGTCCAGGTACATTTTTGCATCATTAGTCCTAAATTAAGGACGTGGATCATATATTGAGGTCTAGCAGTGAATATGGGTGTTTTGGTGGTTTATTCAAGTATATTTGTTCATACATAAACTGACACAAGTACTTCTGTTACAGGATGCTATAAGATCACGACAGTGTTCAGCCATGCCCAGACTGTTGTTCTGTGTGTTGGATGTTCAACTGTGCTGTGTCAGCCCACTGGAGGCAAAGCGCGCCTCACAGAAGGTATGTGCACAGTGTACCTTTAAACAAAAGGTGTATGTTGGATACAGAGACTGTGAGGAGATTGGAACAGCAGGAAATTATGCTCCTACCGTTCTTCCCGATCCTCGCTCGCTCTAAGCATTCCGTACTCGCTCCGCTCCTGCTTCTGCCTGTTCCCATGCTGCACTCGCAGCACTGCAGTCGCTCCACTCCAATTCTGCTCCATTGTCTCATTTCCTCTTTCCCCCCTCCCTGCTCGTCATAAAAAAAATGCTTGTTTTGAAATGTATTTAAAAATGAGTTATCTTAACTAAATGAGAGAAATGACACATTAATAAAGGTGTCATATTTTATTGAACTCCATTAATGAGCCCATTAATACAGATGTGTTTATAATATAGCTAATGAAAAACAGTTGAAGTTCAGTACACCCTTGGCAGAAATGCAGCAAAGGTGCTAACAGCTTAGAATAATATTTTTCACTTGTTTGATGGTACCAATGATGTGATGAAAGTACATTTATTTTATTGATAATTATTCTTGTTATATTCAGTAATATTAAAGAGCAAATATGAAAGTGACCTAATTAGTCAGATTTTTTGTATGGTCATTAAGATCTGACTGTACAGACCCACCTCTCAGGCTCCTAATTATGCCATCTCCAAACCTGCCCTTGCTGTGTTTGGGGCACCAGGGCAGGGCGGTTGGAGAGAGGAGAATTGGTGCTACTAATTTCTCCTGAGTGTTGCCTCCTGTAGATTGACTGGAGGGCACTGAAATGGCTACTATCTTCATGAGAAAAGCAGACATAAAATGAGACAATTTATTGCACAATTAAATTCACATTTAGCTTGAATTATTAAAGATCTGTCACATAAACATAATTTTGCAGGTTTGCAGTGTATTGTGGGTCTCATTAGTAATGTGTTGCTATGTTGGAATGGGTGTCCACATAAATGCTACAAACAGTTATCAATGAGTATTACAAGTTTGTTTGAATGGTGATAATTTGATTAGGAAAATCCTGTGTAATGCATGTTTTTCTTAATGTGAAGCATTAACTTGTAGGCATCTGTGGAATCTGCTTTAGATGACGGCTGAAGTTGGAAATTTGATGCCCCATTGCTGCTAATTTCTAAAATGATTGTGATAATGCATTTTGAACCCAGCAACTGTTCTGAATTGAAATTAAGATGAACAGTGAATGAGTAGCCAATTAGGGTAATGTACTTTGGGGGATTTTGCACCTCTGCTAGCTTTATCTAGAGATGGTTTCTATGGTGGCACAAGCTAGAAAGAAATATACTTTGGATTGTAAAATGCGATTAATCATTTATTCAGACCCTAATTCAGTCATTGTTTTTTCTTCTAATGCAAAAAAAAGTGTAACATTGAAGTGTCAGTCCCTGTTATTAATATATTTATTTTTAATCTACTGTTTCCTTTCTCACAGGGTGTTCTTTCAGGAGGAAGCAGCATTAAGCTCTTTGCTAGGTGATCCAGTAAGGAGGAAGGGAGAGGCAGAGTTGGACTGGCCCTATCCGGCCTGACTAAGCCGTACTGGACCCCTGCGTCTTAGGGCTCTGATCCTTGATGATTTCAAAAGAGAAGGATCCAAACCAGACAAATCCCCATTAGTTGCTAGGTCACTAGAAAAGATGGCTCTCCAACCCAGTCTCTCTCGTTCAATAAAATGGTTTGGCTAAAATTATGCTTGAATGTGTGGTGTTTGAGATTATATTGGTATATTATATTGTATATTGGCCTAGTGTTTAATTAATCTCCATTTGGATGCGTGTTGTGGGTGTCAGGAACCATTGTGCTTCTGAGGACGTCTTTGTAGTTCTGCAGACTTAGAAAATGTTTATGGATTTCTCCTGTTATATTTAAGTGCTGTAGCTTCAAAATTGATCTTAAAGTAGACCTTGTAGGAGCACTAATGTACCTGTCAAAATGTGCTTATTTTATTACCCAGCTCTCTCTTAAGTAAACATTGCAAGTGGTTGAGGCAATGTTGCTGTTCTGAGAAAAAGAAAAAGAATGCTTGTTACTACAACTTGGTTTTAATGTGAAGGCTAATGGTTTGACCTTACCACTTTAAATATGTTCAAAACATTTAAATGGCAAAATGTAAATCTGGAAAAAAGCCAACAAATAAGGATTTCATCTGTCGCTTCCCCATTCTTACTTTTGTCCAGCACGCTAAGGAAGGCACCAATTTCACGCCAATACTTCACTTTTCATTTTAAAATAGTACAAGATAAAATAAATCTAATTTATAGTAACCTCTCTGAGTCAGTCGTGTGTGGTGAGGTTTGAGGGAACTTCATAACACGACAGCTGAAATAGGTTTTCACTAGAGCTTGTCAGAAGCGCGTCTAAGAAAAAGGCTTCACAGAATATATACGTCGGATCGTCAATAATCGCATATTTAGTGTGAGAACACGTCAGCGTGCCAAGATGCCTAATCCAATAACAAAAGCCCCCACAGCGCAGCACACGGTCTAACGACGTTAGGCAAAGTGCTCCGCACCCACAGACGCAGTCTGAATGTGGCCGTTGTGCCACATGGGGGCACCATATACCCTGACCGGCGGATGCAACCGTCCATGATAATAATCCTGACAGTTACGTGTTGTGATCAGATACTGTGGCAGAAAGCACACCGTGGGTTTTCTGTTTGCAGTCTTCTGAAGAGAACGGCGCTGAGGTGTTCGACTAGGACATGATGCACGTCAGCGTATCCCCAGGTCTGGAATAGAAGGCCTATCTACGAACACTTTTTATTAATTAAATGCTGTTCTGATTTCGGCTATAACATGGAAATGTCTGATTTTGACCCCTAATGTCGAAACGGAAAAGATCAATGCACTGACTTAAGAAATCCCCCAGTTATTTATCTTCGATATCAAAATTACGTACACATAACTCAGCTGTAACTGCCTAATTCCATAGGCATTTAAGTAGACGTTAGAAATTAACATAGCAACTTTTTCAGAAAGTTATTAGAAATGAGTTCTCTGAATCACCACACCGTGTCGCTCAAGATAACCCCCCTTTTAAGGCAGGTAAATTACATATTATTTTCAAAAAAGTCACTGTCGATCTTATGGAGTGTCAAATTGTCAGAACTGACCGTGAGGGTTGTCCCTTTTCTCGTGCTTAGTGGAACCGTTCTGACGTTTAAATCAGAGCAAACTAATTGATTATTAAGAAAATGAAAAGTTCCAGACCCAATATGGCTCCAGTGTGTTGAGAAAGACGAGAGTTACAAATAAACGTAATAGGTTATTGAACTCAAAACGCAACAATAGAAAAAAGGCTCGTAGACAATTGCGTGCAAATCTTTATTATAATCTTTATGCTTAGAATAATAACAACAAACAGTAATCAAATGTCATTTTACAATCTTTGACATTTTAGTGGAAGAGGATGTGGATTAATAAGATAAGTCTTGTTTCTAAAGATGCATGGAACTATAGACATTAAACCACACGATATTTGTCTTTTTTAAATGTTGAACTTAGTGATTATGCATTAATATCTAGTAATACACATATACCAGTAATGTATTTATAGCATTTTATAAGTGAAATGAGCCTGGCCAGCTGAGACTTTTGAAAAACTGCTTCATAACACAAACTGGGATCTGAAGATACAAATTCAGTTAGGGATTTTCATTTAATGTCTGCCACACAATAAGCCAATGCAATTGTTAATGTGGAATTTAAATTTACATTTAACAACACTGCTGGGACACGCCCATTTGGCTTAAATGAAATTGAACTTGAAGTCTAATGCATCAATTAGTCACTGCACATAGAATGTAACTCATTATAGAGTTTTTGAATAAGTAACACTTGGCCCGTGGTCCTTTTGGCTAATGCTATTTGTTGCTTTTAGCTGTGACATAAGCAGTCTGCCAAAATCACTTACGTGGTTGTATTAATTGTAACAGGAAGAACTAGCCATTAAAGAAATGAAGGCTTATGAGATTGTCCTACAAAAAAAAATTTAAAGTGATTTTTTTCTGTTAGTAGAATTCTTATTGACTTTTGAATAAGCCTATATATATATTATTAAATTTTGGATACGCCCTTATACACTTACATTTTAAGTAGCCTGTTGCCATAAATAATGAGGTTACAGTTATATGTGGTGTCTAAAGACTAACTGAAGTTAGGTCAGTTTGGGGGGCTGGGGGGTGGGGGGTGGCTAATGCCATATATGAAAGCAAAACAAAGTCTTTTTTATTAAATTTTTAGATTTTATTTATTTATTTATTTTTGGAAAAGCCATTTTTAATTAAAAAACCCTAAACTGTTTTATTGCTTAGCTATGATGCATTATGAAGTCATTTTGCTGAGTTCAGTTGCCTGACATGCCACGGTCCTGAATATGTAGGCAATCTTGGTAATTAGCAGCTGTCTTCAGGTGAAATATGAACTACTTTAGTCTCTTGTTCACTCTGTGTACCTGTGCATTACTCAGCTGTGTTTTTCATCTCCAGTTCCATTCTCCGTTTCCTTTCCAAGAGCAATAGAGTATAGACGCCTCCCTCCTGCAGGCCTGAGATGCTTGACCCCACCACACACACAGGTGTGCATGCACACACACACACTGACAAACCTGCCCTCCCTGTAGAGGCTCTGGAAGGGCAGCTGAAGTAATAGGGTAATCTATTACCCCATGACTTTTCCTGTCCTTCTCTCTCTCACACATTCTCATTTTCTCTCTCTCTCTCTCTCTCTCTCTCTCTCTCTCTCTCTCTCTCTCTCTCTCTCTCCTTGTCTCCTTGTTCTCTGTCTCATTTCCTCACTCCTGTCTCAGCACTTTACGTGGACAAGTGAGAAGAAGAGTTTAAGTAAGCACATTGGCTCACAGTGCACGCAAATTCCTAGCACTGTGTCAATTAAACCACCAAATTATGCAATCATCTCTACCTTTAAACATGTACATGCCATACACACTCCCAAACACATCCAAATGTGTTTCATTTATGCCAACAAATTGACTCATTTTAATGTTTACCCTACATGGCCACCTGTGCTGTCAATAACTGTCCAGGTGTATTCCACACAGAATATACACATGATAACAGAAAGCCTCCTTGGCATTGATGGTCCTGAATAAAATGACCCTATTAAAAGTATAGAGCATGTCAATATAAAGTATTTCAGTGATGGACCAACAAATGGACAGAGCTATTATTTTTCTATGACTGTGGGCATTTTCTAAAATCCATTTCAGATTTGACTAATTCACTCAGTTCCCAGCTGTAATGATGCAGATTTGGATGGGCCATTACTCCTGACATAAATTTTGCTTTGCCAGAGTTTCTGTGTTAAGGCCTGGTAATAGCTTCTGCCTTTTATTATACTGGATGATATACCAAGCATTTCAAAAAGCTGTACCAAATAGCCTGGGGTTCACACTTCAGCATGGACCATTCTACAGAGAGGAGGCAACAGTTAACCAGTAGCTCAAAGATGCAGTAGACCTTTCCCATCCTAAGGAAACCCTTTCCTTTGCAAACTAACCAGGTGTATTGCATTTAGATGTTTAGGATAAGAAAGGAATCACCTCATTGTCTGTCTTGTATCTTCTACTGCCTTCCATTCTGGGAGGCACCTAGCAGCAATTATTCCAGCATGGAATGAGGGCTCAGTCCAAGTCTCTTGGACCAAGTGCCCCTAGAAATTCTGTGCTATCTTGCCTTATTCACCTTACTTTATGGGATATGTTAATCTGCAGTAGAATAGCTTCAATCTTCTATTTAATCTAGCAGCAGGACCTCTTGAGAGTGTGTGTTAATACTTATGGGGACACTGAAAATGTTGGTCCACATCAAATGTACCTTACACCATGAGTTAGTCCCTGATGACACTTTATTTGCTAGTTCAGAGGAGGTTGGTTTATCAACAGCTTGCCTAGGTAAAACTAAGGAGAACACATTTTAAAAGTCAGACAAGACTGTTTCCTTTCATTTCTTAAAGGTAATACAACAGAATTCCACTGGTGGCTATGGGTCCCCAAAGCATGAGGTTAACTAAAACTAATCCAAGTTTGTGTACTAATAGGCAATGTCTGAGAGTATTTGCATTTATAATAGCAATAATGTGAACAAGCACTTAAAAAATGTTAAGGTGTTAGAAATGTGAATCATTTATATATTAAAGAGAGGAAGATAAGTGAAAGGACATTTAAATTTTTCCTCTGGCCTACATTCCTGGGAAGTGTTATTGAGAGAGTACAGACTACTTGCTATTGGCAAAGGATTTACAAATGAGGAATAAACATATACAACTATATCCAGTCTGAGTTAAACGCTGAGATATGTTTATCCTGGGAGCCTGATGGTGTATTTATTTCACCTTGAAGTCTGATTACGAGCCAAGCAGAGAACGGATTTAAAGACGTGAAAGGTGATGATGTCATCACTGAGGAGGACACTGAAGTCAGCCATTGATGTTGCTGTTAGACTGCTGGTCTGCTGGACACTTCTGGAATGAACCGCGATGGATGCAGAAGCAAGGGATGTGTTTGGCATGCAGCTGCCTTGGTCACTGGACGCTTTTGAGATTACTGAGTGTCTTTTTCCTTGTTAAAGCCTACTCGCCAGTTTGCCAATTATTTCACTGAAAAAGATGGTAATATTAATGTTTTTTAGAAGATACTTCAGAAACTGATAATAGGGGTTCTTTATATTTTCTTCCTTTATGCATCTTTTTTTCACATTATATGCGCATTTAAGACAATATTTATATTAAATAAATAAAGTTAATAAGTAAGTAAAGTAAATAAGTAAGTAATAAGTTATATATATATATATATATAGCTTCACCTTATGTAGATATCTTTTACTGCATCTTTTACCACAGTATATATGCCAGTCCATCAGTTGCACTTTACCTGCACAGCTGATGAAGGAACTCTGACTGAAACATTCCTGTTTCTCTAGCTATCTATCTAGCTACACTCTACACCTGACCTGGGATCATCTGGCATTTGTGCAGCACTTGTTCATGATAACCTATGTGAGTGCCCTGCAGCAAGCCTATAGTCATTAGAGTGACGTTCTCCCCACTCAGGGTCATTTTAGGAGTAAATACTACAGAAGGTAGTCCTAACAGGCACATGGCTCTGAATCAGTTAAATCTCTCCATCCCTATTCAACCATATTTTTCAATGACCTTCATTATTTTAACATGTTACAAATGTCTGTGGTTCTGTGAAATTGGAGGTGATTTGCATAACATTATTTAAAACTAAAAAGTTTTTTTTTAATTTCTTCTCTATGTTATGGAACACGCACATATACATGCACACAAGACATGTTGAACTGAGCACACTGGAAACAAGAAAGCTGGTAACTCATCCAAGAAAATGCAACTTTGCCAGTGCTCTCATTCGCACAGTTCATCACTGTACACGTTTTGGGTGTCCTAAAAAACAAGCTCACGTAAGCAGTGCCTTCAGGCGGGATCAGATGCCTCATTATTTCACTGCTACAATATGGTGTTCCTGCTCCAGCAACATCCCCTGCAACCGGAAAGAAAGAGAAGGGGAGATAAAAAGAGAGAGACAGACAGAAACAGCAAATGAGAGATTAGGTGGGACAGAGTGAGCGTAGGTAGAGAAGGGCGAGATTAAAGAAGACAGGATTGGCAGAGAAAAGTCTGATTGTTTTCTCAGATTATTCTTCTTGTGACCTCCTGTCTGGCCCCAATGTGCTTTCCACCAATGAGAGAGGGAAGAGCAAAGGAGAAAGAGAAAGAGAAAGGGAGAAAGAGAGCGAGCTGACTCGTATGTCTAGAATCAATCAGATGTTTTTCTCCTCTATCCGCTCACTCACTGTGATTCGTTGCTGGCTCAGAGGAGCAAGCGTAGGCTCCCTCTCTCCCTCCCTCTATCTCTCTCCATTTCTCTATTCATCTCTCTCTTTCTATCTCTCTCTCCCCTCTCTGCCTCCCTCTTTCCCTCATTCATTCAGATCAGTGTGCGAATCACAGCACCTCCTGCTTCTCTCTTCCTCTCCTCCTCTCTTCATTCGGGATCTGTTTTCCTTCTCTCTCTCTCTCTCTCTCTCTCTCTCTCTCTCTCTCTCTCTCTCTCTCTCTCTCTCTCTCTCTCTCTCGTCTCTGCATTTCTGTCCTCTTCATATCACTTGGAATGTGGCACTCTTTGGCTTTGACTCTGTTTGGAATCTCTGCTTTGGTCCAGGGTAGGTTCTTCACTGAGTGTGTGTGTGTGTGTGTGTGTGTGTGTGTGTGTGTGTGTGTGTGTGTGTGTGTGTGGGAGGGGGGGTCGTATGAGTGGTAAATGGATAAAGAATACTCTGGAAGAGAATGTTAATGTCTGTGGGAAACCAGTACACTTTGCTTTGCACCAGTATTGCTTCCCTGTAATTACTATATTACTGATATACCTGTATGCTTGCATAGTACATTAATGCACTGTTTCCATATGTAACGGACAGATTTTTTCTTTACTGTAGAAAAAAGAGAGGGAGAGAAAGAAATGAAAGAGAAACATGCTTTAGCGGTGAAGCACAGGAAACTGCAATCATAAATTTCAGCTCCCCCCTATTATTCGTCTCCCCCCTCCTTTCTCTCCCCCTCTCTTTCTATGTCTCTCTACTTTACTGTGCCTTGGATGCATTCATCCATATCCATGAATAAACAGGCAGGAGAAACAGGACTTGGTAGAGGAAAGAGAAATAGATAGAGATAGAAAGAGAGAGAGAATGAGAGAGAGATACTGTCAGATTTGTGATTCCATCTGGCAGCCTTGTTATGTTATTATGGACATGTTGCTGCAGTGGAGTCAAGAGGCATTGTGTGTGTGTGTGTGTGTGTGTGTCTGTGTGAAGGAGTATTAGCCTGTGTGTGACAGTGAATTGTTATGGGTAATTCTCTCTCTCTTTTGAACTTTCATTGCTACTGTCACCATCACAGTGATTCATAGGCACTGTATTCTCATAAATCACCTTCTTGTTATAGCATCCTGCTGGAATAAGTGTCGCATCAGTGTCATCAGATACTCCTTATAACACCTGCAATATCAGATAATGATAATTTTTTTACAGTGGATTACAGAAACACAGTGGTGCAGGGAGAAAATCTGAACTGAATAACTTAACTCATCATATAATTTAAATATACCTTTAAACACATACATACAGCTTTGCTGTTTTATGTTTATATTATGTTCACAATGAGAGAAAGTAGAATCCAGCCTAAACTCAAAATTGAAGCTAAAAGGTTTAGAATTACAAATAAATGAAGAATCTATTTGGCTTCCATGAGCTTTGGCCGTATTATTCACGAAACATGCAGGATAAGGGGATGATGAATTATTTACTCTGCAAGATGTTCATGAATCACTCAGAAACAATGAGGAGCAGTTGTATCTTTAAAAGGCACAAGGGCGTTTACATAGTGTACAAGATGTGAACTAAAGAGTTTTGCAAGGAGTTCTTTGAACACACCAGTGCTTCATATATTTTTAATGTAGCAACCAAGGAGTTTTAAGTATCAGAAAGCATTTGTAGCAGTATAGCATTTTTAGTACAATTGATTATGCTGCAGGAATCATTATGACAAGCTTAGAGCACCTAAACCTTTAAAATAAGAATAATGAATCTTAAAAACCTTATCTGACTTTCAAATTTGTAACTTTCAAATGTAACATTATGGTTAGCTGTAACAGTGCAGTTACTTCATGTAACATAGGAATATTACAAAGCAATATTACAGAAAGTATCCTTGCCCCTGAAACTTAAACCTTAATTATTCGAATTTGTTTATATTTATTTTATTTCATCTGTGATGTTAAATGGTGTTTCCAAACAAAATTACATTGTGTCTAATTGCTAGGCAGCACTTTACAGCAGTGAAACACTGTAAGTCCCTGGGTCCATATCAATCCCTGTTTTTCAGACACAGAGGCAGCTCAAAACCAGAGGTGAAATAACGTCAGAGGTGAAATATAAATTCCAGTTTGGGAAAGGAGTGATGGGGTCGGGTGGCGGGGTGTGTGCTCCCTGGCTGCCCACCTTTTTTGTTCATATTTTCATGTATGTAAACACCACACATGTTGCTAATGAAGGTGAAACTCTAAACACCACACGTTCCTGGGCGAGACACAACTCTAAACACCACACACACAACATATGTGGTCATGACACAACTAACCACCACACATATTGCTAGCTGAGACAACTCTAAACCAGACATGTTGCTGGTTGAGACACAACTAAAAACCAGACATGTTGCTGGTTGAGACACAACTCTAAACATCACGTATGTTGCTTGGTGGAGAGACAGTCTGAGGCCCAAAACCTTCCTTAAAGGATATGATAGATGTTTCCCACAAATCCACTGCACAGCTCAACAAGTGCCTTGCAGAACCTTGCTCCTGGTTAGCACTCGTGCTGATCAGTGATCTGGATGGGGGGATGCATGTGGGTCTCACTCTTTCTAACTGCATTCTTCTTCTCTTTCACTCATCGTTTCTTGCCGATTGAAGGTGATGCCCCTTTCTAATTATCTAGGATTGGTACTGATGCTTGATGCTTCTTCTGAAGTTGTTTCAGATGTGAGTAAGGTACTGATCTTGGATTAGTGGACCGTAGGGTGTAGACACTTTGTACTCATGTCACATTCCCCTCTCTGTTCCTCTCCTCTTTTATCTTCTTGCTGGGTTTGTGACACCACATTAACCCGTAAGTTCTATGTTGTAAATGTTTGATATATGATTGCAGTTATCTCCTGATTGAGCTTCTTGGGCCATTTTTTTACCTAGAAAAAAGCCCCTATATGAGATCCTTTTGCACTGCACAATTGGTGGAGAATTTGAGCTTTTCTGGTTAATCCTTAGCATTTAAAGACACAAAAAGGTTGACTATGTGGCCATTGGCACTACTTTTTCATCCCCTCCACCTAAACCCCATGTGAAATGCCAACTCCCTGCATTTTACCCCAACTGCCCTCTTTTAGCCTTCTCCACACTTCCAACCTGGGTAATATGATTAATGTTGTTAATGTGGTTCATGCCAGTCTAAAACAAATTCAACTGCCTTGTATTTATGTCCTGTTCTAGTTTGGATGTTTGTGATGGCATAACTAGGTGTGCAGTCAATTACTATTCGGAAGACTGCTTGCGCCATCTGCTTGCGTGCCTATCAGACAGAGCTGCGCTCTCTCTATGTCTCTCTCACAGTATCCGTGCAGGGCCCTTACCAGAGGGCTCTGTTGAAAAGCCTGCTCAAGGATTACAACCCGATGGAACGGCCAGTGGCCAATGACTCCCAGCCCCTCACAGTCGTCCTCTCACTCAGTTTGGTACAGATCATGGATGTGGTGTGTATCTCCAGCCGTCATTCATGCTCTCACCTTAGTTGACCGTTTCCAGGGTTACCAGTGTTCTTGCTGTCTTTACTTTTTCTAATTCTGTGATCGTGTTTCTTTGTTCTTGGATTGTAATATGAGTTTTGTTGCCTCCTTGGCAACTTTGAATCACCTCCTTGGTAACTTTGAGACATAGTTTGGCCATGTTATGGTTTTGTCTGTCTAAAGTGATTTTGCATTTTGTGTCATGCTATAAGTGTAAATGATTAATATTACCAAATGTTTTTATATGCTAGCATGATGACCCAAAGGATTGCTCACCTCAACAGCTGTTTATTGTGCTCTTTATCCTTGTGGAAGTTTACCCATCATTTTGCTCCTTTCTCACTGTCAGTGGGGTGGCATGGCATTCTATGTCCCTCTTCACTTGCTTTGTTGATACGCTTGCTCTGTGACACTGACCCTGAGTGCTCTCATTGTATTCTGTCTGGTTTTCTGGAAATTGCTTAAATTTGACCATGGAAAATTGGACTTGCTTAGGTTGTAACTTTTTGTTTTTCTGTAGGATTTGTTTTTCTCTGGGTTTTGCTTTTCTACATTCACTGTACCTGGTTAGGTTAATTGATTTCCATGTGTGAATCTGTCTGTCTGTTGAGCGTTTCCTTGCTTGCTGTGAGTGGTTATATAACTCTAGTTATTTAGAACTTCATTTAACAATGTTGAGACATGCACTTTGTGAAAATTATTGTGAAGATATCTCTCTCTTTTACAGGATGAGAAGAATCAGGTTCTCACCACCAACATTTGGCTCAACATGGTGAGCCTGAATAGAGCACACTGGGCAGAAACCTAAGTCTTGTCTGTAAATAATTAAAAAAAAATCATGCATGAATCAACATCGTTTATACCATTAGCAGAACAACAGTTTGATGTTGGGGTGTACTGGGGATGGATGTGAGTCTCCTGTAAACTATGGAATATACTGTTAGTCCATTTATTAAAAATGAAGGTTTTTGTATGAACAAGTGCAGAGATATTAATGACACTGACATCAGTAATATTTCAACAGGAATAAAGGTAAGTTACACTGCAGTTTTTATTACCTTAACATCTGTACCCCAACTGGAGTTACTCTCTTTTGTACATTAGTAAAACATGTAGAGGTATAAATTGCGGTGTAGTATACAATCCTTTAGTGTTTATGTGGTGTTAGTGAACTACCTGTGATTACAGAATCCAGGACTGGACAAAGTCCAGATCAAATACATCTATTCCCTTTACAGATAATAAACATTATCATCTTCATGTCACAAAAGCAGCTCTGCTTTATTAACGTAACCTTAAAGTAGTGGTGTTACTTACTATATAGTCACTGTTTATATGGACAAATTAATTAACAGTTATTAATATTAAAATATTGTTTGATGATTTGTGGAATAGATCCATGTATAAAGGTCTTTACATAATTTCACAAATTATTACATTGTAATTAAACATTTTAAAATATGTTGTCAGTCTCCAGCCCAGAGGCATTATAAGGCAGCTGTGGTGCTCAGTCTTGTTCTGGAAATATGAGTTAGAAAGTGCAGTGTTATACTTCATCCAGCTCATCTGATTAAACTCACCAGCTAATTATCAAGCCCCTTATGAGCCGTGGTGGGAGGAGAACGTGGGTACACAAGCGGGGACCACACATGAACATATGGTGCCAGAGGGCATGTTGGCAGTGGTTCTGTTGGCCGTGTTACATTTGGCAAAACATGAAGTCGTGTTTCAGTGGAGGTGTTAATGGATGGAAATGTGTGAAATCCATGGAAGAAATCCAATCTGAATATTAATTTTTGTTTCTTTGTTTTTAAATATATGTCATCATGTCTTATCTGTCTATCGTCACAGCGATGGTATGATCATTATCTACAGTGGAACCAGTCAGAATATCCAGGAGTGAAAAACCTTAGATTTACCACTGACCAAATTTGGACACCAGACATCCTTCTATACAACAGGTAGAAAAATGACCTTTCACACCCACATGCAAAAGTTTGAAGACCAACATGCCTCTAATCTGAGGATATTGCAGTCCTTATCATTTTTGTCTCCTTAGAGCATAGGTTATATAGTGTTCATACATAATCATATTCCACAAGTATGGCTAACTTTTCTCCTGTAAGGGGAATTTTTTTAAAGTTCCAAAGTTATCCTACTTGAGAAACTTGTCATTGCTGCATACCTAATGAGTCATAGTTTTATACAACTGCAGAGAACTTTGAATCATAAAAAAATGGATTTAACTGCCTTTGGATTGCAGCGTCTGTGTGTTAATTCAAAGTACAAAGCCAAACAGATGAACTACCACAGATTACTGGGGTGCAAATTTTGCCTTTGGGCCAATGTAAACAGTTCTGAGGAAAATACACTTGGCTCAAACGGCTGATTAACTGATTTCGCTTTGCAGCTTTAGGATAATGCAACTCATGCTTCAAATGGAGGGCAGAAAGAATGATCGCCATGCCTGAATCCTACAAACCATACCCCACTCTTGACATTACCCACAAGGTCATGCGCTTTCCGGTGGCACTTCCAAAAAATGCGAATAATTCTTTAGCCTTGAAGGGTAGAGAGCTTTAAGTAGGGGAACCACTAAAACATCCAGCGATGCACCCAACCCCCCCACCCCCACCCCTACCCCTTCATCTGAGAACCTTGAGCCACATAGATGAGATGTGTTTGACTGTGTGTTTCTCTCTACTCACAGTGCCGATGATGAGTTTGACTCGACCTTTAAGACCAACGTGCTGGTGAACTCCAGTGGCTACTGCAATTACCTGCCTCCAGGTTAGTTCTTCTCCTGTTGAAGCCAGCTGCAAAATGTACTGAAGGCATATGTTTTGTTAATGCAAATTAAGCACATATTTAAACCCAATAAATGTATCTAAATATTTATGTCCTGAATAGTAAAAAGTAGGCGTGTTGAAAAACTCTAATTTGAATAAATTAGCAATGCCCTCTTTGCATAATGCAGAGATAAAAAAAGGAATATTGCCATAATGAAGAAAGGACATGAAAATGAGACATCTGTTGTTTATGCTGCGCCAATGATAAATTATAAGTGGGTCAGTTTTGGGCCTGATTCACCCATCTCCATCAGATGTAAAAGGTTCCAAGATAGTTTTTAAGGATTATTTCTTCAAATTAGG
This sequence comes from Electrophorus electricus, assembly GCF_041902795.1. NCBI lineage: Eukaryota > Metazoa > Chordata > Actinopteri > Gymnotiformes > Gymnotidae > Electrophorus > Electrophorus electricus. The sequence continues at coordinate 26,955,126 of NC_137498.1, read as the reverse complement.
CCTATCCAGTTGTGTGAGGTATGAAGTTATTCTTAATTTGCACCCCTCCCCCATATACTCTCAAGATGGTTGTGGCTCACCCAACTTTGAATCATAAATGCTAAACATATTTATAATTTATGAATGAAAACCCTGTAGTCTGGAGGGGTATACTGACTCTCTCATGTGCAGTGAGATCTTGACATCATCTGACAAAGACAGTCAAAGAGAGCAGAACTAAATGAAGTGGGCAAACTAGCTAATTATCAACCTGTCTCTTTTATGTTTTATGTAAAAGCTCAGAGCTATGTATCAATATATGGATTAACAAGATCACAATAGCAGTTACCAATCTGTAGTAACTGTTATCGCTATGAGAACAGCACACCACAATGCTGCTGATAGATTTTAAATGCTGGTCACTTGAAGGCCATGCTAAACTGGCTAGATATCACAGACCACCTGTTCCTAGCTGTTAATTTTTTGTTAATTTTTTCCCTTTTGATTTCTCACTACAAAGTATTCTTAGCAGTTGCCGTGCTTCTTTTATCATTTCTTCATTAGAAATGTGAGGTCCCCAGATCCTGAGATGCAGGAGTCTGCCTAATTTTAACCAGTGTGTGGTGTTCTAATTTGGCCAGGTCAGCTAGCTTGTGTGCTCAGATTTGTAAAGCCAAAAAAGAAGTAAAATCCGACTTCATGTGAACATGTGTTTCACATGTTTAATATAAAGTAGAGTTTGACTGTGTGCCAGCTGTTAGAAAAAGGCATTTATAAAGGCTTTTATAAAGGATACAACTGAGGCACTTGGAACATATTTATATGGGATAAGTATGCAAGCTGAAGGTGAAACATTTATGAAATATTTATGTGATTGCAGCATGGTGATGAATGTGTGTGGAGGTGTTTGAATTCTGAAATACATCAAAAGGTATTAAAAGTGAAGCAGATTTCAGTGTTTATTTTCTCTTTTTTTAATTCTTATTTTTTATTGAGCCACAATCTCATTAGTGGTTTAGACTTGGATTTTTCTGTAGTTGTTTTGAGGCAATAACTGTCATTAAAAGTGCTGTACAAACAAAATGCAATTGAATTGAATTGTTTGAACATATTTGAAACAACACAAATGTATAAACTACCTTGAAAGCAAATAACTCATGTAGAACTAATATGCGCAATTTAACTGGATAAGGCCCAAGGATTTTTTTTCAGTGTAATAAATGAAACAAAACATCCATAATGTGCAGGAACCAAGTTATAGGGGGAACACTGGGTGTCACATTTAAGTTTTCTTATGACTTGATTTGAAAGGAATCCGGTGATATTATTCTCACTCGCATTTGGTGCCAATCCAGTGGTATTTCTGTTGCATGTACTAATTTTGTATGATTGATATAAATATATACTACAGCAAAAACATGGTGTTTGCTCTGGGCACACACATCCAACCAACATCAGTAAACAGCAAACCAGCATTAAACTCTCTCTTTCTATCTCTTTCCCTTTCCTTCTCTCTTTCTTGCTTAGAGTCTCTCATATGCAGACATGCACACAAATGCACAGAGCTCAGTATTGTAGGCAGACAGATTTAAATAAACTCTCCATCTCTCTCCCTACTCCCCCCCCCCCCCCCCCCCCACACACACATACACACTGACACACAGACCATGGTACTATAATCCAAAAGGTTTAAATAAACCCACAGACACTGCACAGGCTCGGCACTGCAAAATAAAGTACCTATGTGAACCCTCACAGCTTTCAGTCTCAGTGATGTGTGTATAAATACCCCACCCCCCAACACACACTCACTCACACTAGAGTCAGGAACTCTTCATCTTCAATCTTCAAGTCAAGTCAACCATATATATGGCAGCCATAAACACATGCACGCACACACGTGCGCACACACACACGTGCATACGCACACACACACACACACACACACAAACACACACAAACACGCGTGCACACGCACACACACACACACACACACACACACACACACACACACACACACACACACACACAAACTCATGTTTTACTTTCTTGTATCCAAGATCTCAAGCAGTGGATGAACATAAACTTCTTAAAACTAAATATTGACAAAACATAAGTTCTAACAAAACATAAGCACTAAATCCAAAATCTCAAAATCCTCCAATTTTGAATTCGATCTGGACAGTGTCTTGGTCAAATCTTCATCTACAGTTAGTATATTTTTTGACTCCTCATGCTCTTTTGAACCCCATATCAAGTCACTGGTTAAAAATGCCATTTTTCTTCCCTGTAATATCGCTAGGCCCATGCTCTCCAAACAAGACACTGAGACTCTAGTTCATGCTGTCATCGCCTCCCATCTTCATTACTATAACTCACTCTTCATTGGCATCCCAAACAAAACCATCTGCTCACTTCAATATGTTCAAAATTCAGTCGCTAGAATTCTACTACATGTTAGAAAATCAGCCCACATCGCCCTATTCTACATCATTTACACTGGCTCCCCATGCCTGAACGCATTCAGTATAAATGCTCCTCCTTATGTTCACTTCCACCTCCCTACCTAGCTGAACCCCTACACTCATACTGCCCCACCAGTACACTTTGGTCTTCTAATGCAGGTCTCCTCTCCATCCCCAAGTTTAGACTGGTCTCTGTGTGAGGCAGATCTTTTAGTGTCATGGCCCCAAAATTATGGAACACTCTACCTCAATCTCTCCATCTCTGCTCTTCATGCTTTCAAATCACAACTTAAAACATACCTCTTCTCTCAATGTTTCTCATAACATTTCTTCCTATTCATAATTGTTAATTATTGTGTTGAATGTATCAATTAATGTTCACTTTTTTGCTTTCTCCATCTTTATTGTTATTATAAAGCAACCTTGAGTCTATGAAAGGTGCTATATAATACCAATTATACTGGTATACTCAAGTGAGTTCTGATAACATGGTACCAAGCAATTAATGTTAACACACCTAATGTTGAGACCTAATGTTGACACCTAATGTTGACACCTAATGTTGAGACCTAATGTTGACACCTAATGTTGAGACCTAATGTTGAGACCTAATGTTGACACCTAATGTTGACACCTAATGTTGACACCTAATGTTCATGGCCTTGGTATTGTGTTTTGAGGGACAAGAGCAACACATTCCTGGTGCAAATACTGCATTTCATGCATCTCAGTTTCTAGACCTGCTCTTAGCTCAGTTGTGCTCATACTAGTGCTGGCCAAGAAACAATTGAATAACAACTAATCAACAACTGAGCAGCAAGAAGCTAAACTAAACTTCTGGTCTCCTAAAATGCAAGGACTATGTATGAAGAAATTAAAAACTATATCACTGTCCATACAGTCTGCACTGCATAATTAGAACATTAATCAGTTTAATTAATAGGAAGTTGTTTGTTATGCATTTGTTTAAACCTAGGCAAGCAACTGAATATGCCCTTTATGAAATAATAAAAAAATATTTTCTTTGTGCAATCTAGATTACTCTAATATTACCATTGTGTAGTGTACAGTAGTTTGCAATTCAGAAAACAAGTACATATGGCATTTAGCTGATGCTTTTATCCAAAGCAACTTACAATTATGAGTGAGTACAATGAGAGCAATTGAGGGTTAAGGACACAGTGGCATCTTGGTGGCAGGGGGGCTCGAACTTTCAACCTTCTGGTTACTAGTTGAGTATCTTAACCACTGTTGAGTGTTTGAGGAGCAGATTTGGAGGTGATGAGTAAGCTCAAGCTGTAGGCAAGAGGCTGATGGGTGGAGATGGGCAGAGACTGTTTGCGAATTCATAAATTCATGCCTGCTGAATGAAGACAAATATGTAGAGTGACATTTAAGCCCTTTTTAGAGGATTTTTCTTGGAAAAACAAATATGTTTTTAGGGATTTAATCAATGCCAGGAGAAGGACTTTAAAATGACTTGACTTGGAATAGGGTTAGGCGATACTGTGTGAATAAACGCTTGGCCTCCAAAAGTACTCAGTCTTCTGTGACATTCAAAGCCTTTTCCCCACTAGAATTCAACTCCATTTCTCCGCTCTCAGAGATGTCTCTTACACTCACACAGCTGGTTTCATGTCTACCTACCCTGGCTGCTGGCCCATTTAGACAAAGGACACAGTGGCGTGACTAGCCTGCTAGCTTTTCTCATTGATTAGCCTCTGATTTGAAATACACAGTTCCCATGTGTGGAATCAGCAGGCGATGGTGAGAATCCCACAAATTTCAGGCAAGATTTGTGTCTGGATGGAGTTGAGGAGAGAGCTGTAGTAAAATCTTGAATTATTGATATGGATCAAAAGCATTTTCTACCTGTTTGAGAGGAACCAATTGCTTCTTATCTAGAGAAATGCCATGTAGCTTTCTGATGTGGGAGCAGAATTGGAATGCGGTGGCAAAAAGTGGCCCTCAAACGGCACTCTGATGACATCACAGAGCTGCAGTCTGAAGATGCATCTCCACAGACAAACATATGCTACTGTCGCTATTTTGGCACAGGGGTGTTTTGCCATCTGAGGACTGGGGGTGGATGGAAGCACAATATTATTCAGTTTGTTTCCTTCAGAAGGCAATCACAAAAAACCCCAACAGAAATGTCTGTGCTATTTGGTGACAAACTTTTCTAGGACTTTCTTCTTCTGGCATGGCAGACATGCTTCTGTAACAAAGGTCTTTGTATAAATGCTCAGCCATCAAATGCTTTCTGAGCAAGTTTTATCTGCAGCAGTCAAGGTTTAAGTTTCCAACAGTGGCCACAAATGTCAGTATTAGCATTTTATCTAAGGGTTTGACTGTGTTTTTCTTGCCCTGATAGCCTGTAGAGTACAGATGGCATGTTGATGATGAGACAAGATGGTTGTCAGTGCTGTGTGCCAAAAATGGGATTAGAGGCTTAACACAAGGCTGGAGCCTTTTTCAAGGCTACTGGGCTACTGTCACCAGATTGAAAGCTTGGTAGGAAAGACCTGCTGGATGGGAGTTTTCATTTTCTGTGTACAGTGAGCGGTACTTTTACTTTACAACCTGGCCATAGGAATTAGTTAATTCAGATGACTCAGTTAATCAGTCAGCAGCTAGTAACTAATGAATTCCACGAGTTAATTTTTATAGGACAAATTAAAATCTTTACCTTTAATGGAGAAATGAGTTACATGTCTTGTGATATATGACCATTAAAACCCCCCCACAAACAAACAGAGAAGTAAAATGGATTATTCATGCATTTTGTCTTTGTAGAAAAACAGGAAATGGTACTTCTCTTCAAGTGCAGTGAAATGCTTTAGTAGAAGCACTATTGGGAACATTACATACAACCCAAAACAGGATTTGCATTGCTTTCTTTCCTCCCTTTAGATGCCATTGCTGTTTTGTCTTGTCGTTCCCTGCCACATCATAAAGTGTGCCTGTCTTAGCTGTCCCAAGATTCTGGCAGGAGCTTCCTGCCTGACTGCTTCTCCTTGGCCATCAAGAGCGGCTGCAAGTTCCTCAAGCAATAACCATGATTACTTTTAGAATGCATCCAGTGTGGAAAAGATAAACCATTGGACATAATTCAGGGCTCGGTATTTTCACTGAGCGAATAGCATATAAAAGTATGTAAAAAATATTCTGATCTCGCAAGGTGACTGTTGTTGATATTACCTGGACTGTTTTCCTTCTGTGGAGAAATGAAAATAAATATAGACAATAAATATAGACCTATTATTTATTTATTTTTACTGATTCTGTTCTATTCACTAACATGGAAGGTGCTGAACCTGCAGTAGCCATTAGAGATGCCATAGGCCATTTTCTCTGTTATTTATAAAATGCTTTCACTGAGATGCAAATGTAAACATATAGACAGTCAGAAGATGATGTTTCAAAAGGTAGATAAACAGCATTTATTTCAATAGTGCTTGCACAGAGCAACAGAACAATATGGCCATTTTAGAAATTGAAGCTCAGACATTAGTTTAGTCTTTTATTTGCTACAATTCACTCAGCACAGGCGTTCTGTATATTCATTCTGCATATTCAGTCTGCATATTCATTCTGTATATTCATTCTGCATATTATGTATATTCATTCTGCATACTCTTTATGAATATTCATTATGTATATTGTATGCTTTCTCATTCAAGATCATTCTTATTTTTTGTTTCCCCACTACTGATCAGTGAGTGAAGAAAAGCTGTCAAAGCAGATATTAGCCCCAGTTCCTATGATCTCAGTCATAAAGTCATCTGGATTTGGTACTCTTTCACAGTGTAGCTGAGTGAAAGGCAGCTCTGGGTTGACTGGGAGTAGTAATATTGTTTGTGTGGAAGCTAGTTTTCAGAGAACATTTACACCATATATAGATGATCATTTTCTTTCGGAGACCACTTCTCCTGCTGTTTTGTGTTAAGGTTCACTCTGTCATGAGCAAATTACTTGGACATCAAAGTAGTTTGTATACCGTATTCAGTCCATGTAATATTTTTGCACTTCTGTATAGAGTTAATAAATTGTAGCTCTAAATCATTTTTCCCCTAATTCCGTTAAACTTTAAATGTTTTTTTCTTGTTTCTCGTGTCCTCCCTGTATCTGTATGGTATATCCTCAGTGCCATTTGTTTTATGCTGGGTTTAATTTTCAGTGTTTTGATGCTTTAACAATTGTTAAGGCTACTACTTCAGCAGTGATGAGATGTAAGAAAGCATTTTCAAGGTCTGCTTGTTCAAACTGAGCTCATTTACAATGAGAAGTTTGAGTGCTGCTTGTCAGCTCTCTTTGACGTTTGTTCACAGCGCCTTATCAAATTGGCTTTCTCACTTCTGCTGCAGAGTTAATCAACCCTGCCTGTGTGTGTGAAGGTATGTAGGTCTGGGTGTGAGTAGCCTAGAAAGGTATCTTCTTGTGAGTATTTGTCCTGTTTCCTGCACTGTGCTCTGTCAAAAATAGAGAGTTCAATTTAATTTAATTTTGAGTTGTTTGCTGTCTCTGGAAGATGAGGTCGCAGTGACATGGCACTTCATGCACTCTGAATACTCAATACTCAATGCTCACAGTACAAGTTCACAGTACAGTAAGCATAATCGATACAAAAACCCTGGAGCAGGCTTCTGTAAAATATACATATACACATTTACAATATTTAAGAAAATCAATTTATATAGGTAATCTTGGTATTTTTTCATAGTGGGGTGGGTTAATTCTATAAGCAACATTTTTTGCACAGACCATGTAAGATGTAACTAAAATGTAAATGTAAGCATGGTCCCACTTTATAGAGTTGTTTGTAACATCTGCATACTAACACAGTCAGGTGGGTATGATCATAATAACTACATGTGTCTTACTCCTGCTGTATGTTCACTAACCCACATCTGAGCATTTGTAAGGACATAGGTATCTTGTGGCTAACACTTAACTGACTGTGCTTGTGCATAGGTGTCAAAGACACCCTTATTTAAAGTGGGACTTGGCCTACAGATGTCTGACTACCAATCTTGTTCAAGCTGTCCTACATTAGCATATGGTGGACACATCTCTTTGATGTCCATGTCTCTGGTTACTTATTTTATGATCATATTTAAACCCATCCTCAGGTATCTTCATGAGCACCTGTAATGTGGATGTTCGCTGGTTCCCCTTCGACATCCAGAAGTGTGAGCTGAAGTTTGGCTCGTGGACCTTCGATGGCTGGTTGCTGGACCTCCAGATGAGTGAGGCGGATATCTCAGGCTACATGCCCAATGGCGAGTGGGACCTTGTGGGTAAGTGGAGATGGAGAATACCTCTTCTCAGTAGCTACAGAATCCTCCATGTATATGAAGGGCTTAGATGTGTGTTCTTTCTGTACTGGTTGGCTGGAACTGGAGATAATCAGACAGCTCATTGGACAATATCGCAACATAAAATCCAGCTATCTTAGTTGTGGACTCTGCTTGCTTAATTTAGCTGTGAAAGTAGAAGAAAATTAATCTTGGCTTTATGTGGGGTAGGGCATTTGCACCAATACACCACAGTCAGTTCTCAGTAACTATGCAGGATTTGCTTGTTGGAATGAAGCCTTACTTGTAGATGCTGTAACCAACATAACCAGTCTCATTTCTCAGTTTTACTGTACTTTTACTGCATCCAAGCATTCTTGAAGACTGCAAAGAATGCTGAGTGTCTTGCAGTGTTGTTTTCTTGTTCATGTTCTCTAATTCTGTAAACTAGTTTTGTTGCATTACTAAAGATTGGCATGCTTATTACAGACACAACATGTTAGGGCTTTAATGACATTTTTTTTCTGGAAAACTTAGTAATGGAGTGTGATTTGAGAACATATACCAATAAGGTGAGATGTTAAATGTGCTTGCATGTTTTCAGTGTGTGAAAAAAACAAATCTGGAAAATTTTCAGATGCATGTTTGCTCAAGGATGTGCTTATATTTAGCCACATATTCATTCCATGTGTTTGGAGCATGCTGTCACCAAAACTGCTTTGGAAATGCAACAACTAAGAAATATTTTTGGAGTCTGCATATATAGTCATAAGAAAGGGTATTAAACCTTATCCATTCTTAGTTTTTCATATGACTATCCAAATGTGAAAGCATTTTGCATTTAATTTGTGCTGCTGATGCCTGCAATCTTTATCAATAAATTGACTGACCGAGTTCACTTTTGTTTTATTAATATTGAATTTAATTAGTTGAATGAGACAAAAGAATGAAAGGTTTTGTCATGAGCTGTTCCCATTTGGGCATGTGTGAATGTCATAAGGGATTTCTACTGGAGTAAGCACAAATAAAAACCCCATTTGACACCTGACCGAGGCCCCACTGGGAATATGTGGAGAACCCTCATACAGAATGAACAGTTCTTCCACACTGCAAAGCGAAACCAGCTGACTTTATCCCCATTACGTTTAGGCCTCCAGTCTTTCCTGATCCGATGGGAGCCAACTTGATTATGTTCAATTGAATTAAGTGGCTAAGCAGAAGTCGATAAAAATGAGTTCAAACACTGCCCATCTTGGTCTCTTTTCTCATTTTTATTCTTTTATTTTCTTTTTCTTCTGTTCCGTTTTTCACCTCCCTCGATGCTAAGTCATCTTTCATACGACACCTACTCCCTAATATCATAATTTCATTCTCATGCATCAGGTGCTTCCCTTTTGGTTTGAGCTTTCAGTCCGTCCTACCCTGCTTCTTAGCTGAACGTGAAAAATAATTTGCTGGACATTAGCAGAACATTAAAAATCCCTTTACTCTGCCTCCTTAGCTGCACTCCACCAAGATACGCTTGAGCAATTAGCAATAGATGAGGATTTGACTCCCAGGGCCACAGAGAAAACAACACCTCATGGTGTAGTTCTGCTGATGCACACTAAAAGGAGCCTAGGAGCAAAGGTGTGTCACGTCTTGTCCAGGGGGACGTGAACAATTTGAACCTGTCCACAGTGAAGCATCGGGGCAGACCTCCAGAGGCATTACAGGCAATGGCACTGGAGGCAGTCTGGGCTTCTGCTGCAAGGCAAACCCATTAATTTGATTTCCACTAGGATCATACAATAGCTAAAACAGCATTTCATTTACATTTATGGCATTTAGCAGACGCTCTTATCCAGAGTGATTTACAAAAGTGCTTTGTCATTTACTCATAGAATATATCCTAGTACAGTACAGTAGGTTAGAGTCCTACATACCAATGAACTAGAATATTGTAGAATACAGGGAGCAATGCTGACACCTAGAAGTACAAAATTCATAGGGTCTATCTTAAACAATGATGTGTGATAAACAATAAGTGCTAGAGTTTGTTAAACAACATAAACAATACCCTACAATAAGTAATAAAGATATTTAAACAGCAGATATTTAAACTCACAAATGAAAGCTTATGGGTGATTAGTGATCTTAATTCACTTATTTGTCTTTGTTAGAAAGCCTGATGACATTACACTCACACTAGAGTGTGAGTCTTTAGTGCAGCACCAAACTGGTTTCAAGCGAATATTTCTCCTCTGTTATACCCTCAGGAATGCCTGGCACCCGGAATGAGCTCTTCTATGACTGCTGTAAGGAGCCATACCCAGATGTGACGTTTGTGGTGACCATCCGCAGGCGGACGCTCTATTATGCCCTGAACCTACTCATTCCTTGCGTGCTTCTCTCCTCCATGACACTGCTCATCTTTCTGCTGCCCGCTGACTCTGGAGAGAAGATCTCACTCGGTAATTAGGCCAGTGGAGAGGAGAGGCATGATAGTTTTGGGGGTTATCATAAAACTTTACCATACAACACTTATTGTGCTATGCTATTTACAAAGCACATCTCACCAGCAGTAAAAGTGGGAGTTCCACATTTCAGGCCAATGCCTGTTTGGTCTCGTAGATGCCCCACTTATGTATAGAGTCTCCTGTTCTGGCTCTGATAATATGGCTCCAGTGGCCCAGCAGGTTAAGAGATTTGCATCCTATAGCCTGTAGCTATATTAGGTGCAGCCAGTCCTGCGTGGCTGTCAGCTTTCACACACAGAGCAGGGAAGTCAGCAAACCCCTTGAAGCACGTTCAGCTAGCCAGTGATGTGGTGCATGGTTGATGTGGTCGGAAAGGTGCAGAGGCTGGCTTCACACAGAATATAACTTTTTCAAAACAACAATTGCTGACAATACATCACAATTTCAGCCCATCTCCTGCACCAGCCTCCTGCTGCAGTGTAATGACTTTTCTGCTCATCCCAAATAAAGTGCATCCAATTTTTGTTTTCTTTTTCCCAACATGGAAAGCTAAAAAGATCCACACAGGTAGTAATTGCAACAGAGATGGAGTGTAAAACATCAAACAGTTAAGCCTAAACTATAACCAGGCTTGTTTTGAGGGGGATGTGGTGGATGCCATGCCCCCAGTAAAAAAAAAAAAAAAAAAACACAGACAAAAACTGCCATGCCCCCTTTGCATATACCTTTGCATGTTCAGACTTGTTATATATCACATAAGATGTCCGTTATCGATATTTGAAATCTATATATAAACAAGTTCTTGAAACCAAATTATGAGTGGTGCAAACTGTTAACCTCTGTTTTGAATGCAAACATTAAGGAGTAATCTGACCACTTTCATGCTTTTCACTGAAGCCATGTCTCAGAAAGATGCTTTGCTATAGACCTTATATAGGGTATATTACCCTATATAGGGTAATTAATCTATTGACATGATTAAACAAAATCAATGTAGAGAGAGAGAGAGAGAGAGAGAGAGAGAGAGAGAGAGAGAGAGAGAGAGAGAGAGAGAGAGAGGGGATCTATGTGGAGCCTGACAAAGACTAAGAACTGTATGGAAAGCTCCCAAAACATTTGGAATACACTTTTTACAGCTGGAAATGTTCAAGCATGTTTTTATATATATACACACATTTCATATCACAGGTTAAAGGGCTGCTTGTTATTTCTTACTGATGGCTGGCACTGATTGGTTATTGATATGTCTTCGTCTTTTTAAATGGGGCCGGGTCATTTATAGTGGTTTGTAAAAGGTTCATCAGTCTTGTCTATTGATCTTGTCAAGCAGCTGAGCTTGTTGCAGGTGTTTTATTGGCTGTTATGCCAGCAGAGTACTTTTGAAATTTGGGCTCAAAGCAAGTCAAAAGAGACCACAAGAAGATTGAAGGGGATTTAGGGTGAAATGGAGATGGATGGATGGACACAGTAGAAAACAGGAGAGGAAAAGATGGATAACAGCAAGAAGGAGGGAGAGGAGGACATGATTGGGAGTAAAGTGGGATTGGGGATGAAATATTGCCCAATGTAATGCCTTTTATGTATTGCACCATAAAGCTACAGCACATTAGCCAATCAACACCAATCAAATTCGGTCCATACTAATCTATCCAATCTGGAGGGTCATTTCACCTAGGCCTGGCTTTGAAGTGGTCATGTGAGTTAGTCTGGTTAGTTCTAACTCTGGTTAGTTCTAATAGGAAGTCCTAAATCCCAGTAAAAGTTCATTACTGCATCAGACCATTCCTCAAACATTTACTGACACACTTTATCCCTTACCCTCTGTCTCTACAGGTATTACTGTTCTTCTCTCTCTCACAGTCTTCATGTTACTGGTAGCAGAAATTATGCCTGCCACCTCTGACTCCATTCCACTCATAGGTAAGTTTGTGTGTGCATATTTGTGTGTGTGTGTGTGTGTGTGTGTGTGTGTGTGTGTGTGTGTGTGTGTGTGTGTGTGTGTGTGTCTGCACGTGTGTTTGTGTGCGTATGTGAATGTCTGTGATTTTTTATACCTTTGTATACTGAGTAACACTATGTGTATGGTTATCTTGTACATTTGGGTCCTTGCCTGAGATGTAACTCAGTTTAATTTATTTACTCCTCATTTAGAGTTCACTTAGTTAATTGACATGAAGTGTGTTCCATATTAGAGGATTATGAAATGAATGTAAATGTTAAAAGTTTGTCCTGAAAGTACCACGAGCTCTTGTTTTTAGAACAAACTGGACGTCATTTTGTACCATGGCAAAGTGTGCTGGTCTTGCTCTGGGGACCACACCATCTGCTCATCTTCTAAATGCAATTGGCTGAATACATTTTGAACAGAAACTAAATTCACTGGTATCGATGGGCAACAATGGTATAGTGGGCCGAAGACCCTCCTCATTTTCTGCTCTCCCTCATTTATAGTCCCCCCACTAGATCTGTGGGGATATACACACACACATATATATATATAAAACTCTCTTCCTTCATTTTCTCCTCCCTAATTGCTCACTCCTATTTCCTACATAGAGTTCCTCCTTTCTTTCTTTCTCTCTCACTCTCTGTCTCTCTCTCACTTGCTCATATTTTCCATATCTCTCACTGTCTCTGCTTCCCCTCACTGCATTTCATGATTTTTTTCTTCTTCAATTTTTATTATAGGCCAATATTTTGTGTTTTCCTGAATGGCAAGAAGACTTTTTACTGAAAAATTAAAAGTTAAAGCATTATTTATCTATCTTTCTCTCTTTCTCAGGGCAGTACTTTGCTAGTATAATGATCATTGTTGGAATGTCAGTAATAGCAACTGTGGTTGTGCTACAATATCATCATCATGACCCAAATGGAGGAAATATGCCCAAATGGGTAAGTCTCTTTCTCTGTCTGTTTCTCTCTCTTTTTCTTGCACACACATACCCATGTGTGCCCATTAAAGTGAATGTGTACCTCTCTGCTACTCAGTATTTACCTTGACCCACACATCATCCATCTCGTATGTGATGTATTCTTTTCCCCATCATATTGATAAGTGTCAGCAAGTTACCTCATTCACTAATGCTATAGACTAACCCTGCCAAATTGTGGTGAATAAAAAAATGGAGTACAGGTGGATATGGATACACAGTCTATCAGTTCTGATGAATGGCCCTGTTTTGGCATTCTGCAGGCCAATTATCAACTTGCTGGATGTTTTAATCGAACCTATCTGCTTATAATGTCAGCCTCACCAAAAGGCAACCAATAACCAGTGTGCTCATTCAGTCCGGAGGAACCAATATCAAACTGCCACTGCATTGTTGTGACCTTAGCATTACAATAGGGAAAATGGCAGTGATTATATTCAGTGCTGACTAGCTTCATCATTAGTGGAACTGGCTAATGACGGCACATTAGGACAAACTATTTTTTTTACCTTTTCAAAATGGGTGCCTTTAAATCGTAACATTACAAAACATGCACTATGTTGTTATAAATGTATAATAACATATACATGCTGTATCAGTTTAAGAACATGTCCATATAATCACCAGAAATCGAAGACCAGGCTGTTGGTCTCACTGTGAGGTGAAGTTTCACTCACTTGTGTGAGCTGCTTCCCTTTCAGATGAGTGGAGCCTTGGGAGATGTAGTTAATCAAGCAACATGCTCCTACTCCACTTTTATCTGTGACCCATGGCTTACTGTGTATTTTTGCCTGTACAGCGCCTGAGCATGGACTGTCATTCTGGTATGAGAATCACAGTTACTTTATGTGCTATTTAAGTGGATTTTAGTCTAGTAACATGTAGACAGATGAACAATGACAACAAGCCCATTTACTATTTACTACCATTTACTTTTGTGTAGGTGCTAACCTGGGTGAAGAAACCCAGGAATAAATCAGTACATTCATTCAGGGAAGTATCACATCTAACCTAACTGCACTCTGTCTACATCTGAATATATTGCATCTCAGAACACTTAAGTTCTGTAGACACATACTGCTTACCTTACATAACAAACTTCACTGTGAATACTTTGCTTTGGATTTTTGTTCTGTTCTTTTTGGCATTGACCGATTATGTCCATGATATGTGGAGCAAGGCCTTGCCTCTCAGGTAGGCACACGAATTTTATTGCAAATCAGTTACCAGCAAAAAGTTTGTTGGACTAAGCAGGTATTATATCGGTGAATGGGTGTGCATAATTGAGGATAAGCCTCATCTCTTTAAGCCAGCGCATACCTTTACTGGTGACAGCAAAGGCACCTTTACCACTTGCGCATATGCAGAGCAAGATAATAATTTTCTGTCACTTCTTTTTTTGATTTCAACCCCCCCAATTGACTGTCCTCTATACATGTTGCACATCTCTGTTTCTCAAAGTAGCTTTCTCCCAAGTAATGCTGTGAAATTAGACTGAATCTGTTTGGAGCTGTCAATGGCTCGGGCTTGTGGAAACTAACCCTCAGCTAAGCCTGTTTAACCATCTGCAAGTTTCCACCTCTAGTTTTTTTATGATGTTTCTTTCTCTCATTTTGTACCTTGACTCCTCAGGTGCAGCTGGTGCTGCTCCAGTGGGTGGCCTGGTTCCTACGCATGAAGCGCCCAGGTGAGGGCAAGGTGCCCAAACGGCCGCCATGCGCCCCACATCTCCGCCGCTGCTCCTCAGACTCTCAGAGTGGCAGCCTGCCCAATGCGGCTGGCTCTGCCTCGGCCGACATCCACCATACCCACCACCATCATAACACTCCCCACCACTCCCACACCCACCCACCCACCACCCTGCACCCGCTCCATCCCCAGAGCCTGCTACAAGCAGCCGCAGCCGCAGCTGCTGGTGGTAGCCACCCCAACCACTTGCACTCACATGGCGGTGTTGGCAGCAACAATGGTAACCTGCTCTACATCGGCTTCTCCAGCCTGGATGAGGCATCGCCGCTGGGCCTGCTAGGTGAGCCCATACCCAGGAACAGCATGTCGGGTGGCTCACGGGCTGCTGCCGTCCCGCTCCCTGTCTCCATCCCTGCCTCCTTGCCACCAGCCCCACCATCTAGCCCACCCCCACACCTGCCCTCGCAATTCTGCAGCCCACCACCCCCCCCCACGCCCAACCTGGAAGCCACAGGATGCCCCAGCACAGTGTCGGGTGGCGGAGGCGCCTGCTCATGCTCTGCAGGCAGTGGCAGTGGTGGCGACGCCCAGCTGCAGGCCATCCTGGATGAAGTGCGCTACCTGGCTGACCGTTTCCGCGCACAGGATGAGAATGACAGCGTAGCAGAGCAATGGAAGTTTGCGGCAGCTGTCATCGACCGCCTCTGCCTGGTGGCCTTCAGTGTCTTCAACATCATCTGCACAATCTCCATCCTCATGTCAGCGCCCAACTTCGTTGAGGCTGTTTCCAAGGACTTCATCTGACAAGTCGTTGTCAAGCACAATGAGGGGATGCACAATGACGTCAGAAGGCCATGCTGTAACTGGGGAGATCTTCCACTATCTCAAGCTGTTTCTCAGTGACCTTCCTGTCAGAGAGAGAAGCAGGTGTTTAATGTTTGAATGTTGAATGGACCGTACTTTATAGCTTGGGGAAACAATGTTATGCGGGTGAAAATTGATGTATCAAACCCTCTTAGTTATGCCAAACTGTGATGACCTTCAGTGTGTCGCAATGGAACCTTCACTGGTTGCTGGTGGATTCTCCGTGGTCAAGTATTCTGCATCCAGGTTAGGCATCAGGGTGAAAAAATGAAAAGACACAAGAGATGAAATGGATAAAAACTGCAGCTTTGGAAACAGTATCCTGCTGAGCATGATTCCACACAGAAAGGAAGGCAGTAGCCTTGTTTAACAGGTAAAACTATTGTTTAAATAGTGCAAGATCTTTTTTACATCCAAGTATATTTTGGGAATGCATGTGCTCTGACTGGGAAACACAGTTGGTTAGAGGGATCAACAAAAGAGAACGTGAAAGGAGAGAAGGTGCTTCACACATAGTCGACAAATGGTGTGGGTGGTATTGACTGCAAACAGAAATTTTCATCTTCGCAAGTGGTTTTTTTCTTGTTTTCCTCTCCAAGGATTGACAGCAAACAGAAGAAAGTGGGTGGATGGCAACTGTTCCTGCTGCAGCTTGAGTGAAGGAGTGTTGGAATATAGATGGATGCAGACATGGTGTAAGGAAGACAGAACTTCCTCAGATGTGCCTGAGACAGGTATGGAGATTGGAGGAAGTATGGCATCATGGAGGAAAGAAGACAGAGGCAAGAGCAAGGAAAGAAAGAATGAGTCAAGGAAAAAGAAAAGAAGAAAAAGAAAAGAGCAGAAAAGAGAAACAGTTGGGAATGAGACAGAAAAAGACAAACTAAACCCAATGCCTCAAGGCACATTTCAGCAAAGAATCCTTGAGAATCGTGCAGAATTTCCCACTTCTCTCCGTTTTTCACTGTTCTCCGAGAAGACAGAAAGAAGGTGACAGGAAAGAGAATGTTGGAGTGCCGGCACATGCCGGCTACTTCCCGGTCCCAGATCAAACAGCGCAGGCAGGATTTACATTTAGTTGACACTGTTGTCCAAAGCAACATGTTTGGACCAGTGGCACAGGGTGAAGCACGTGAGAAGGAATCAGACCTAAGAGATCCTTACCACTGTCCATTGGTTCTGATGTTCCACATTTGATCTTTCTGTGACCTCCATGCTGTTTCCTTCAAGATCCTGTTCATAGGATTTTTACATTAACGGTTGCTGTGAGAAATTGTTAAATTCACTTGTTGTCTCTCATTTCTAAAGGTTTGGTATGGGTTCCAGTCCTACCTGTTTGACCAGTATACTAAGTGCAGCCTAGTTGACTTTTACATGTGGTCACACTTATCAACACATCTAAAAATATTAGAATAATTTGTTTTGAGATTTAAAAACTCTCAAGAGGCACCATTACATATTCAGTCTTACAAGTGGGTAATAAAAAATCTGTCTTTTTGCAGACTATAGTCTGGGTTACATTGTTTGAACTTTTGAGCATTGATCAGTGACAGTAAGGAATAGCAGTGGAATGCTGACATTTCCAGGAACAGTCATCACTTTTTCCCTCAGGATGGTCATTTTTAGTTGGGTTAGACATTGGGTTAGTCATTCTAACTGAGGTTGGTAATGTGGCTAACTTTGACTGCACTTCCTCTTGAGAAATCATTGTAAAGAAGAGAAGAAATAAGGTGTTCCCTTTGTTGTTTTAGCTGCAGAATAGAATTTGGCAAGCGGAATTCCAGCTAACATACCATTGTAGATCATTTTGTAGAAATGTGGAATTTGTCAGTTGAATGCTTCTAAAAAATTTTACTCCTGCAGGCTCTGAACCTTGTTAGTGTGTGATCTAGAATACATGCCCTTTATAGGCAGATCCAATTTCAAGATCACTGTGAGATTAGATTTATCCCTTTATCTTTTCTTTTCTTGTCTGAAAAATGCAGACATTTAAGTACACACACACGCACGCACGCACGCGCGCACACACACACACACACAGCGAGAGAGAGAGAGAAACAACTAAATATTCCAGAATTGTTCATGTAGCCATTCTGAAATGACTTATAAAGTGCTACCCCTGAATTGTAGCTGTGAACAAGATGGTTTGTTTAAAAGAACATACTCTGTATAGTATTGGTTTGTTTATGTTTACACCAGAATGATCACTGGTTACTGAATGATCAGTAATGGGTTAGTTTGTTTAATTATATCATACTATATTTTTGATCTCGGTGCCCACAAAATCCTACTGCATTTGCTGGCAGTGGGCTGTCCATGCTGGCTTCTGGAAGGATCCATAAGATATCGGAAATGTGAGGGCTGGTTGTAACTGGTATGAGTGGCGTGTCACAGTGTTTGACCAGTAACCCAGTCCTCTCGTAGGCTCCACCCTTCAGCTTCTTTACATGGACATTAATCACATGCGATTCTGTGAGGTCAAGCAGCACATAGCATTTGTCAAGCAACATTCGGAGATGTCAGATTGTTGGAGCTGCCTCTCTCAAAGCATTTACTGTGCAATTTCCCCAATGCCCATCTTTAATCTTAATGGCTAGTTGAGTGACAGAAAGAGATATTCTCTCTCTACCTCTGTCCCAGACTCATCCCGTCTCTCCCTCGCTATCAGTGTCTCTCTATGTGTCTGTCTCGTTTGTGTTCTCTCTCTCTCTAGCACACATGCCATAGATGTGGGCACACATCGTTTCCTAACCCGTGAATAAAGTTCTTGTCCTGGCCTCCAATATCCCTGCCTGTCCGCCATCATTTCCCGCAAGCACGGTTGTGAAATGACAGAGAGCCAAGTGGAAAAATGAGTCATGGCATGGATGGTAGGGGACTGGAGAGAGAGGGTGAGGCAGAGAGGAAAAAGTGAGGGGTGGGGGTGGGGGTGATAGAGGGAAAGAGGCAGTCAGGGGAAATGCTGACGCTCACAGCAAACTGAACAGGATTTTAATTGATCACTCGTTCAGGGAGGAGAGAGAGAACGTAGAGTGGGCATGGAGAACGGGGAGGAGGGGAGGGGAGTTAATGCAGGGGAGAAGGAGAAATCTCTTGGCCTCAGGGTAGATTTATAGGGCAAAGAGCTAGGGGGGTTTAAAGGACCAACCAGCAATGGCTTCAGGCGACACCAGAAGACGAAATACCAATTTAGCAGCATGCACACGCAGCACTGGAGATCCCAATAAACAACTTCTGGACAATTAGTCACACAGATCATAAAACTTTGGCAGTAAAGCAACTGTGTGTGTGTGTGTGTGTATGTGGCTTTGTGAGTCTTGCTAGTATGTTTGCCTTTGTATGTGTGTGCAGGGAGTGGTAGGTGGTCAAGATGTTACCACACATAGATGTTATTGGAGTGTGTGTGTGTGTGTGTGTGTGTTTTTTTGCAAAATCTAAGACATGTCTGTCAGTCTCCCATAGTGATTGTCTCTCTCTCTGTAAACATACAGTGCTGGTAAATCCTCGTTCACATTTACAAGATTTATTCCAGTGGAACAACAGAAATGGGTGATATGCTGGAGACTGACAAAGCATCTTTAGGCATGTTAAAAGATTCTGTAGGTAAGTGTATTTGTGGTTGTTTCTGAGTCAGCAAGGCGTAGGATTAAGAAGATTGTGTGAGACTGTATGTATGTGTGGGCAGGGGGTTGAGGCAGAGAGAGTGGGAGAATGACTGCACATGCTTACACTGGCAGTGACAGAGACTCTTCCACTGTGTGTGTCTTAAGTATGTGGCTCATTTCAGTTGACAGCCTTTTGCTCTTTTTTGGTCTCAGTTAATTAGTCAGTCTCTCTTTCTCTTTCTCTCTCTCTCTCTCTCTCTCTCTCTCTCTCTCTCTCTCTCTCTCTGCAGTTGAATACTGAGGTAGACGATTGAGCTTTATGCATGTGGGACATGCCTTTGCTTGCTTAAGTGTGTGAACAGCTCTAACATTTTTAAACACTCACACTCACCCCCACCACCACCTCCACAGATCTTGATTATTCATCCACATCTAGTCCTAAACTACTCAGTAGAACAGCTTTCATGCATTTCCATTTTGGGGGGTTGATAACATCTTCTGCTGTTCAGGCTAGCAGGAACAATGACCCATGAGTGCCCAGTCACCATTTTCCTGCGGTCCGCAATACTTACCATATGGGCCCCAATCAATGGCTTTTAATTACCGGGGTGCAGTCGGCCCAATGGATTATAATGACAAGGAGAGAGAGAGAGAGAGAGAGAGAGAGTGAGAGAGAGAGAGAGAGAGAGAGAGAGAGAGAGAGACAGAGGAGAGGGAAATTGAGGGATACCAAAGATGAGGATTCTGACAAAGAGGAAGGAAGGAGTTAAAGTCTGCTATAAGAGTGAAAAAAGGGTAAAGAAAAGATGCGTGGATGAGAGGAAATGGAGCAGGAGGAAACAAGAATTTGAGGTATTGAGAAGAATACAAAGGCATAGTTTGGAAAGGGAATGAAAGGAACAGGAGTGTGTGTGTGAGTGTGTGTGTGTGTGTGTCTGACAGAGAGAGAGAGAGAGTGAGCGAGTGAATGAGAGAGAGAGAGAGAGAAGGGTACTTTATTGATATATGTCTCTTCTTCAGGGAGCTCTTGTTAATGCTGATTAAGCTCACTAATTCACCTCCATTCTACCACTCTGATCACAGCAGCACTCCAGAACTTTAAATGTTCTTGCACTGTCATGCATAGTATATGACTGACACACACACACATGCACGCGCAAGCGCACACACGCATGCGTTCTGGCTGGCTTATTGGTCCAGTGGTCAGAGCTCATGTTTACTTATACCAACCTTCACCTCCACACCACCAACCCCCCTGCCAAGACCACATTCTCCCACAACCCCTGCACCCACACCACACCCCCCAACATCTCACACCACCATCCCCCCACCCCCACACCACCAACCCCACAACCCCCACAACCCCACCCCACCTTCCACCAACGTCCACCCTCACACCCAACCAACCCTCATACCACAACCCACCCCAACTCCCACCTACCACACCACCAACTCCACCCCACACACCACCAAACCCCCACAAAGACCACATCCCCCCACCAAGACCACATCCCCACACAACCCCCAACCCCCACCTACCACACTGCCAACCCCACCCTGCACACCACAAGCCCCCCAACCCCCACCCTCACACACCAATCCCCCTCCTTAGCCCATCCCTTTGTAGCTTTTGCTGGTTCCCCTGAGGGAAGAAAGAGTGGAACATACTAAAGTGTACTATATATGCATGTGAATGGCTCATAACAACGTAATTCTTCAAGGGTGATCTTTTGGAATCTCTGATTAGTACTTTCTTATTTGGAACCTACTAGCATTGATATTTTGTAATTGAATCTAGTTCCCTTGAGATAATGCTAAACAGGAGATAAAAAAGTGATCTTTGAAAGCATTGTTGATGTATTACAAGTATAATATGTGGGTTTAACTGAACTATTGATCATTGATTCATAAGAATCCATCTGTGATTTGTCCATTTAAATACTTTAAAATATGATTCATACACTGGTACTTTCACAAAAATACCGTCTGGCCCTTGTAGTTTATACAGAAAAAAGCCAACTGGATATTATTTAGCAGAGCAAAATCTAATTTCCACCACTGACAACATCGTTTTGAAAACATACTAATGGTCTAGATATGTGTAAATAAATGAAATAAAAATGACATTATGTTATGGACAAACAAAAACAGGTAACTGACAGCATGTTTCAAATGCTGGGATTAGTCAAGTTCCTAAGTGAAATTTCATGTCACGATTTGGAATGCATTCTTTCTCCATGTTCCCTAATGTACTCACCAGCCGTAACCAGGCGGACAAAGGAAGTATGAGGAGACTTATGCTCACCCATGCATTTTGCTTGCTGTCACATTCTCCCTGTTCAAATTCACATTGCTGCGGATGCCTGGGCAATAGGAGAAGACAGGTAATTTTCTTCATATGTGGCTTCTAGACCTTTCAACTCACCCTGATCTGAATGGGGATGAACCCTTTGTGTTTGTGCACGTCTGCATTATCCAGCTTGGCAGCAGTAAAGACTTCACTCTGTACTCGCGTATGCCTAAGAGACACTTGTTGCTGTCACAGGTGATTTGATCTTGGTTGTGCCTATCATGGTTTCTGCAGACGTTGTGGTCATGTGATGTCACATTTAATTAACTTAGCTGCACGGTTGGACAACTTCTAGTCACATGCCTTCCGGGCACTTTAAGGCATACCATCTACGTTAACATATATATTGAATAATCCGTTTATGGAACTTGGGCAGGAATTACTCACTGCTCGGCCAAGTTCACCCAAGCTATGATCAGGAGTATTTTATGGTGTGCAAAATTCAGTTATGGTTGGAAAGGGGAGAGCAGTCTTGTTTATTAGTGTATATCATGTGTGCTCTGTTTAATGAGCGAGCTCAGCCATGTTATATGTGCTAAATGATGTGGGATGTATGAAAAGTAGCATTTATGCACAGAACTGTTTATGCATAGAAGTTTCCAACAGAGCAGTGCTTTGATAGTCCATCATGACAGTTCATCATCATACCTGAACATACTGAAGAAGACATCAAAGCTACAAGCAAATAGGGTAAAAATGAGTTATCAAAGAAAACCTCCACAGCATTCAAGACAAGATCAAATTAATAAAAAATTCTATAGTAATGTCCTCATCCTTTAAAGTTGGAAGTTGGCAAAAGCCTCATGATTCGATATGGCATAAACCTTTTGGTTCACAGGTCAATATATTGTGGTTCTCAATGCAAAGATTACATAGAACATCATTACATATTCCAGACTGATTACCACATAATGGAAACATATAGCTGAAATGTTCCTATAGTATGGATGTTGTTTTTACAGTAATATTGACTAAACAACACAATGTCTTTGTTGCGGTGTGTTGTAATTTTAGTTGACAAGGTAGCGCCTCAGGGTTCACTTACAGTACAGAATTGTTATACTTTTACTTATGCCTCACACCAACCAACTTTTGCTGAAAACAGCTTTTTAAATTTTTAATTTTTTAAAAATTAATTTCTAATTTAATTTCTAAAGTGTGTAATTTTCAATTGTTCAATGCAAGGAAACTGAACTGACTTTTCATATAAAAGCTCTGCTCTCCTAAGGGGGAAGCGATGACTCCAGTATTACTGAGCTGCATTAAATAATCCCATTATAATAAATGTAATAAATAAGATACTAATAAAAGAAATTGGACTTTACTGTAGCATTCACTGTGAAGGAGCCCAACAGTTTAAGAGAAGATTGGCTGCATGTGGACCTTCTCTCAGAAGTCAGTGTTTGCTATAATAATGCCCTCTGTGACTTCCGTAGACTTTGCATATGGGTTTGACTCACTGAAGGGTATTGATAACAGCTGGCATCTCCCCCCTTGGCACTCCAAGCACGATAACAAGCTGCAGTGACAAACAAAGAAAGGCTAAATTAACTGAGAAGAATCCTGTTAACCAGGAGACAAGTTTAGGTAACTAATAAATATGAAAGGTCCACATTTAAAGGGGAATCAGTATTTACCCAGGGTATATACATAAATCTGATGTGGGTGTGTTGTGTATGCGATTTCTTGAAGCTTGGGTGGATGTAGCTGTAGTGTTTTGGCAGTATGCTCTCCAGCCTGGTTCACCCCCAGCCACTGTGCCCTCTAGCACTGCGTTTAACCAGGCCATCTGCTGCTGCAGACATGCTCTGCCTGGCACGGCACAGCACGGAGGATGTGTGTGGCTGGAAGAGAAAACCAACCCTCATCTGAACTGCCATCCCCGCCACAGGATCCTGTCAGAGCACATCACACAGAGTAAGCTTTATTAAACCATCAACTTACTGCTCAGCTGAGGAGTGTGTGTGTGTGTGTGTGTGGGGGGGGGATTTATGGTGTAGTGAGAGTGGGGAAATTATGTCTCAGCATCCATGGTTCCTCTGCTGCTCTCCCTGCCTTCAGAGTAGGTATATGCACACTATGTGTTGTGTGGGAAAATGGTTTCTTGCAGCTTTAAGGAACCAGCAGCTTTTGTTTGACTCTGGCATGTTGTTAGGAACTTTTAAACATGCTAAAACTTTTGGCTTTGTTATCAACAACTTGATAAAAAGTCTTTCAGCAGAAAAGTGGTAATGTTTTCACAGAGGGAAAAGAAAACCCTTCATCAATAGATCATTTTATTTAAAATATGTTACAATGTTTAAGTCTACATGACATTTTCCAAACTTGAGCTTTTATTTCATTGGTTAGTTGAAACCCATTTTAGATACAAAACTATCATTTACCGATATCGGTTGTTAATTTGTAATTAGGCTATATGAAACAAAGCATCACTGCTTGTCATCACTAATAAATTAGATCTCTTCCCACCCAAGCCCTCCTAAGCCCTAAAAGAGCCTTACTTCACAAGGCTACCCCTAGTGTGACTAGGCTTCTTTTCAAAACCCTTGATTTAATGGGGAAAAAACAATAATAAATTAATGATTTCAGTCAAAGGCTACAGCAAATGCTTTGTCAAAGCAACACACAAGCAATGCATTTACAAGTAATAAACAAGGACAAATGTGTTTTCTGATTCAACCTGCACATTAACTTGACAAAATGTACTCTTGGTTCACAGAACTAAAGAAATGAGCAAGACATAAAATCCCACATTGCAAAGGATTAGCAACTCTGTCAGATTCCGGTCAATGCCAAATCCTCCATCAACAGCCTACTGTGGTCCTAGAGGCCTGGATGTCAGGTCCATGTTTCAGCTGTGAGAGCGACGCTGCTTCATAGTGGAGAAAGGAAAGGAGGAACACTTGCCTTGCAAATGCATTCCAGTACATTCATATGCTCCTCACACATTTCAGTCAAGAGAAAAACAAACAAAAAAACAAACAAAAAACAGCCACAAAAAAAACAAACAACCCCCCCCCCCCCCCCAAAAAAAAACAAAAAACAAAACCCCACTGGCCACAGAAACATGACGGCACTGGTTAATATTTCATATGGTAATAAATATGTCCCAAGATATTTTTTTTTTGTTGTTTGACACTTCATAATCATTTTAACAAAATGACAGAAGTTTGTCTCTCCTATGAACATTTGACAATTACAGACAGCATACTCACAATGTAAAATATAGGCCTACTCACTCCTCGTTTGTGTTATGACAAAACTGAACAGGTCTTCAGCACAACATGATGTTTAGCTTGACTTAGCAGTAGAGGCAAGCAGTTAGTTTTGTAAATACAAAGAACAAAACATACATCCATGAGATTATGCTGCCAAGGCAACAGGAGGATATTTTCTGAGCAAATAGTGTAGTGTGCATGGACACCCACGCACACGCACACGCACACACCAGGTAGAACGGTATTAGCACTGAGCTGTTAATGGGTCTTCCAAATGACTTGAGTAGGTGTGGAGACGCAAGTTGAAGAGTTCAGACTGACTGCTATTTTTGCCCTTTTAATGAGCTGAAAGCACAATAAAATTCACGCAAACACTGAGCACCTGATGCACTCCAAAAAGGTTCAGTGAACTGCTAGGAAGGAAGAGGGAGAATAATCCAGAAAGGTAGAACACACC
This sequence comes from Electrophorus electricus, assembly GCF_041902795.1. Classification (NCBI taxonomy): domain Eukaryota; kingdom Metazoa; phylum Chordata; class Actinopteri; order Gymnotiformes; family Gymnotidae; genus Electrophorus; species Electrophorus electricus. Next base: position 26,929,813 of record NC_137498.1, on the reverse strand, counting down.
TACTAGGCAAACACCTTGAAATGTTCAAGTTTCTAAATGCTTCTCTTCTAGATTCCCATGTCCAGCCTAAGAAATGTAAATAATAAAAGATATATCTTATATTCAGAACATTCTCCTTTCCTTTCTCTCTCTCTTGCTCCCCTTTCAACAGTTTATATATTGAATTCATTGCTCAATGGGTGAGTTACCTATCCCCAGGGAGCCATTGTTCTAAACAGCCTGGAAGACCACACTTTAACCACTCAATAGTTAAAGCTGAGACTCACCAACTAACTCTCTCACATGCGCACACACACATTTGCAAAATACAATTAAACCACAAACACAACACTACTCTCTTTCTATTCCTCACGTTTCACGTCTTTTCTGAGAAAAAAACTTCACTTGTATGTAGCACTACTGTCCCCTATAGGAAGACATTAAAACTGCACCTGAATGTACACAAACACCAATTCCTGCCGCTCACCATCTTCACGCACACTGTTGTTCTGCATGCATATTATTGCCAACAAAATCTAGTCAACAGTTGAAGAAACAGGCACCCTGTTTATGGAGCAGCATTCACACACTATGTTCACTGGACATCTGGGACCACAAATACATAATTACACACGTGCACTCGCACACACACGTGCGTGCACACAAACCCTTCCCTCTCAAACTTTTATCTTGTATTCCATGGGTTGTTCTAAAAAGCCTCAAAGCAGTGGTCTATCTAGCCAGACTTTTTTTTTGTCCTTATTGCAAATTATCATTATTGTAAATTAAACAAGCACCTCACAAAGGGACACACTAAATTAAAGTGAAATCCTAACAGCTAGCAAGCACCTTCCCAAGCATTTTCCAACAAGCCTCAGTGTTATCTGTTTAGCCAGCGATATTAATGATGAACTACCATGACACCATTAAGCAATTTTGTTTAAAAACAAACAAACAAAATACATCTTCAGTTTGAATCTGAGTGGTCAGCTAAGACTACCTTCAAGGATAAAGCTCCAAAGCACTTAACTGAGTCCAACATTAGCAAAATCTCCTTGAGTTTAGATGCTTCCAATCAGTGTTAATATTTAGTTATTACCTTAAATCCCCTGCCTCTACTCACTACTCACATCTTCAGCCTTTACATCAGCCAGCTTCTTAAAGTACTCCTAAAACCCAAACATACATGCTGGCTCTGATCAGTCACATTGATTTACTTGCCCAAACAACCAATCAAAAGCAGTTGCTTGTCACTATGCTGCAATGATGACAAATGATGACACCGGCCCTTCTTCAACCACGGGTGGCTTATGCGGCAGTAGCGTTAGCCAACAGGAAAAGGGGACCCCGCTCCACAACCAACGGCCCAGAAGATCTTAGGCTGTCATATTCCTTTTTTGTGTTTATGTTCAGGTGATGAGGTGAACATATCTACTGATGACATGACCACAGATCCGTTTGCTGCTGTCCATTTGCAGTGAAATGGCCCTAGCTTAGCTATGAGTCTGTCACCATGGTAATAAGGGCATTCTCAGCTGTCAAGGTGACGTGGCAGACCAACGGGGCCCTCTGTAGTTGAAAGGAGCCCATTTTGTCTTCCTAATAATATGGTTGTTATGGTGCTGCTGAAGTGTTACCGTGGTAACATGGTTGTTATGATGGTTTGCTCTACTATGATGGTCCAGCTCAGTTTATGCTGATCTCCAGAGGACAGGCCTCTTATGAGGTGGCAATCTCGCCTCCTAGGTGGCGCCATCCCTTTTGTTGTTCCAGAGGAGAGAGGTACTCTGAAATGGAAATGCAGAACATGGAATTCTTTTGGATTTGTTTTTAAATGTTTGTTAAAACATTTGTCCAGTTGCCAACGTTTTTGTGCACATGAAAAAATGTGATTTCAGAATACATTATTCTCTCAAACTGAATGCAGAACACACAAACGACAGATGGTCAACAGATGTCACAAAGTGTGTGTGTGTGTGTGTGTGTGTGTGTGTGTGTGTATATATTGTCAGCATGATGTACCATTGTTACTGCAATTCTTGTTGTCCTTGTCAGAGGCCTCAGCTTCTACCTGTACCATTTTGGAGAAAGTGAAGACAGTTAAAAACAAATGACAAGAAAGTATAAAGTAAAAGGGTAAAACAGAGGGGATCTGTGAGTGTGCAACATGTGGACTTGCCTCTTTCCGCCATTTCAGTTCACAGAAAATCCTCTCGAAGCACTCATGCATGTAGTTGAACTGAGAAAACACACTGTCATTAGTGGCTCATGAAATATAAAGTTTGTTGCTGACCTGCATGTACAAGTCTGTGCACATGACTAATCAAAGTCTGACTGAGCAAGGTCATTTGTAGGTAAATGTGCTTTTTTTTTTTGCAATTCTGCATTATGTATATAGGTCAGTCTCAATCAAGTTAAGTGCCAAGCTGGTGAGCACTTGTATGCTACAATTTGAACTGAGAGGATAACATTGCAGTTATGGACATTGTACAGCTGTGCAAAGATTGTGTTGCCTTCTTTGTACCAAGTTGGCTCCAAGGAAGAGAGGTCATTGAGGTTCTGTTTAAAGTCCAGTGTGCACTGTGGTTAATGAAGGCTACAGTGCTAGGGAAAAAGCTATTTGCATGTCTTTTTGTACTGGTCTTGATGGTCCTGAGTTTTCTACCCTATGCAAGAGGTGGTGTCCGGGGTGAGAAGGGTTGGCTATAATCTCGCAAGCATGCTTTGTATACCTGCTGTTGTAAATGCCCGGACTTACAATCAGGAGTTTGGCTCACTTCTGTGAAGTGGAGAATACAAACCGGATGGTTATTGATGAGGTGAGAATGGACTCAATGATTGCCATGTAGAACTGGATCCTGAGGGCCTATGGCAGGTTTAATTTCTTCAGCTGCCACAAAAAGAACATCCTCTGCTGCACTCTCTTGGTGATGGAGATGTTTCTCTCCTACTTTAGTCCTTGGATATAGTGGTGCCCTGGAGCTTGAGTGAGTCTACAGAGGAAACCACAGAACTGCTGATGTTGGGAGTGGGGTGGTCCACCACCATCTTCACTCTTATGCATTTGTCAGCAGATGGATATGATTGCACCAGGACACTAGCTGTTCTATTTCCTTGCTGTAGGTAGACCGTTAGTTAGGAGACCAACCATGGTGGCGTCATCTGCAAACTTCACTATCTTTAGTATTGTGACGCTCACTGGAGACGCAATCTTTAGTGTAGAGACTAATGAGAACACCACAACCATGTGGCATTTTAGTACTAAAGGTCAAAGTGTCCGATTTGTTTTTCTAGTTGTACTTGATGGATTCTGATGGCCCGGAAGTCCATGATCCACAAGTGGAATCTGGTATTGATAGCTGAGCTGCAGAGGCTCTGGAACTACAGTGCTAAAGACAGAAGTGTAGTCCACAGCGTAGTCTAGAGTGTAGAATAGTTCCCTGGGCAATCAAGATGCTGTAGCATGAAGTGCAAACCGCTGTTTGCAAACAGCAGTGGATCCAGCAAAGGGTTCATGATAGCTTCCGGGTGGGCAAAGACCAGGCGTTCAAAGACTTTCAGAACTACAAAGGTCAGGGTGACAGGCCTGTAGTAATTTAGTCCTGTGATGTTTGTCTGTTGGGGGATTAAAATTATGGTGGTGGACTCGCGCACTTGGGAACAGTGGAAAATTCTAGATTTGTTGAAAACGTCTGATGACTGGTGCTAGTTGATCACGGTGGTGCTTTAGAGTAGATGGTGGGACAATATCTGGATCTGGGGCTTTTCTCAACTTTTGGCTCCTGAACAGCCTTTAACATCCTGCTCAATGATGGTGAGATTAGATGTAGCCAGAAGTGAGAAAGTGGGAGAGGAGAACATTGGACTCGGGGGTACGTTCATCCTGTAAAATAACTTATTCAAGTCGGTGAGCTGGCAGTCATTCAGTTAGAAGGGCGTTTCTCTCACCTTTTAGTTGGTATATATCTATAGGCTTTTCCAAGTTGAAGTAGAGTTGTTAGCAGCGATGTGGCTATTCAACTTCTTAGTTTTACTTTGCTGTTGTAATCTTTCTCTAGCCTGTACTTTACTGCTGAATGCTGCCCTTTTCCCCCTATGAAGTGGTCTGAGTTCTGCTGAACACAATGGTTTTTCATTCAATCTCACCCATGTCTTTGTTGAGATGCAAAAAAAAAAAAAAAAAAAAAATAATTAAAAAAATTATATATATATATAATAAATATAACCATGTCATACGTCAGGTTTTTATATTTTTATATTTTATATATATATATATATATATATATATATATATATATATATATATATATATATATATATATATATATATATATATATATAAATATAAAAACCTGACGTATGACATGGTGTTTGTGTATTTGTCCAGGCTACCTGTCGCCTTTTCAAAAACAGTCCAATCTGGAATAAAAACAGCATTGAAGCTTCTCAGTGTCTTCACTGGTCCACCTCTTAACTGTTGTAACAACAGGCATGCTGGTTTTGAGTTTTTGCCTGTATGTTGGAATGAGGTGGATGAAACTGGAATATCAAAGCCTCTCGTGTGATGGCATATTAACCATTTGTAATGATGGTGCAACAATGGTCAAGTGTCCCCTTCCCTTGTGGCACAAGTGATGTGTTGCCTGTACTTGGGTCTGTAGCGATATATAAATTCCAACAAAAATGAAAGAATAACAACCTGGGAAAGTAAAATGGCTTGCAGTTTATGAACAGTGACTAACAAAGGAGTACATGATTTTAGCAGTAATGTGACATCTTTGCATAATTTTTGTGCTTGTTCACATAAAAGCAAATTTTTGCTTTTGCTGGTCTGCACTGTGATATCACTGTTTGCTCTGTGGAGATGGTCAGATCAGTAAGCCTAGTTTCTGTGAAGCACATGGTAGTTTGAAAAAAGCTTGTTGTTTTTATTGACAAGATGTAGTTCCTCAATCTTGTTGTGGAAAGAATGGAAATTTGTGAGAAAAAGATGGGAGAGAGATGCAAAAATCCCATGCACTAGCCACAACTGCCTCTCCTCCCTTTCCAGGTCAGGTTAGCAGCGTGAGGACTCAGGAATAATGCCAAGTTGAATATGGTCCTGAAAGTTAGTAGATGCTCCTTGCTTCAAGTGATTAAGTTAGACACTCCATAGACAACATTAACAAACAAAAAACAATGCAACAGGTAACTGCAACACACAAAGGCAGGCATACACGCTGCCATACTGAATCCAAAATGCAGACAGCAAGCACTTTCTTAAGGCATTTGAGTGAGTGTTTAAGCAACTCACATAAGGAGTGAAGATTTTAACCCAGCGGGGTTTTTTCTCTCCTCGAACATACTCAAAGCAGAAAGCCATGCCCTCCTCATCAGTATCCCACCTCTGCATCTCAGACCATTCGAATGCTATAACCTGATTCTGTAAAATGAAAATACACACACACACATTCATACACGTTGGATACATCACACCAACTCTGAGGGCTAAACACATACACAAACCTAACTGAATATAGCTGAGAAGTTTAAATCTATATTTTATGTTATATTTTTGAGTGTGTTATAATAATGCACTCAAGAAATCTTTACCAGGTTGCACATGCATGTACACACACACACACACACACACACACACACACACACACACACACACACACACACACACACACACACACACACACACACACCTCCAGTGTGCCATCCTCAGTGCAAGCATGCAACTTGAAGTGGTGGATACTGATAGCTGCCATCACGTGTCCTTTCCTCCGTGAATCACATGAGCAATGAGGGAACATCATCTCATTATAGCCCTCACACGTGCGCAGCAGACTCAGATACTGAGAAAGAAAATTTTAATGAGGGTAGATTGAAATTCTGTTTGTCTGCAAAACTATAGTCTTTGACTAACCACAATTTAAAAAACATAATGCTATCATCAGTTGTTCCAAATCTGTGCTCCAAGCCATAGAGGTTAATGGTAGTCTTAACAGCTGTGTGGAGTTCTTCTTATGAGAGCATGATAACAGAGGAGCAGTCAGGAGCATAGACTTACTGTTGCCATTTTCCTCTGCTCTGCCAGCTTCTGAAGCTGGTAGGACTTATCCTCTGCTTTGATGAATCCCTTCTTCACATCATCCTGAGCCTGTACACACATATGCAGACAGACCGGGAATGACAAAAGATTGAGAACAAAAGTATGCTAGATTATTGAAGATAATTGTTTATAAAAAGTCCTGTGTTTATAACCTTGAAGGTTGCTGTGTTTGTTTGAATTGGAAGTCAGGTTAAAAAAGAAACAAACAAGGTGATCCTAAGGTTGGGTGACATGGCAAAAATATCACAATACATGGAATACCTGAAACATCTTCATAATGCATCACAATATTCAGTTATTTTTAACTACACTGTAGTAATATAGTAGTGAATTATAAGCTCTGAAAACATTTTCAAAAAAAAAAGGATAACACTGAAATAATAACCTAACATTAAATCAGTCTTGTCACTTTTTATAGTATGACAATTCAGGTTGTTGTATATACACTCTATATTTAAAGATACCTGCAATAGGCTTAGAAAAGTACATCAAGATAATATCATCACTGTTGAATCATCCAGCCCCATGTGATCTGCATCTCAGTTAATGATATGTTGTTGGTGACACTGTCTCGGTAGTGAAGTAGTGAGTCTGACCCAGGATCTACAGAACTGCTTCCTCACAAGGCTGGCTGTGAATGTGAACTGACCTGATGGAAACAGTAGTGCAGAGCCAAGGGGTGGTCATGAAGCAGCTCTTGCTCCTGATTGCTGAAGAGCCACTTGCGCAGAGCCAGGCAGGTTCCTGGCACCGCTGACGTGTAGTTCTGCACATATAGCTTGTGCGGGAACTCGTTGGGGGCTAATTTGCGCACTGATAAATAGACAGCATTTCCAGAATCAAGTAGAGCAAATCAAGAATGAAAGAAACTGAAAGCAAAACTAGTCTAGGACAAAATCTGTAGTCGATCTGGCACACAGCATGATGTCAAAACACTGCTTTTTGCCTCAAATTTTTCTCCCAATCTGAGAAACTGAATGTATACTTCTTGTATATTTAGTTTGATGGATGTGGCACCGAATAGTTACTGGTAAGATTTAAGTAACAGGCCACCAAAATGCACCAAAAAATAAAATGCTGCACCAGTAGAAATTTGGAGTGTAACGAATTCAATGAAATTGTGTTCAATCTATTTGTTGGGCATGTTCCTTTGCATTTTTTCACCCAGTTTGTAATAAGCCAGTTTGTAATGTTCAGTTCCTGTTTAAGGGGTTTTTTGCTTCTTCCCCCTCACAATATGCATACTTAGTGGGTTTCACATTTAGTAATTGCACTGGCTAGTTGAGAATTCCACTTTTTGGCTTTTTTAGCGAACATACTGAAATAAACACTAACCATATAGATAATAGAGAGCACAAATGGCTCAGTAAAGTCTAAACAATATAAAGGAAGTATAAAGGGGTGGGGCAATGAGGTAGCTTCCTGTGAATTCATGAGGAAAACAGGGTGGGAAGTGTGATGGTTTGAAACTACTTTTCAGGCAGCTGTTCCTGGATTGCAATTTAGGTGGCTGGTCTGGGACAGTTTGGCCTTTGACAGTGATGAGAAGAGGTCTCAGCCTGGGGTCCCTGATGATACTGATACACCTTTACAAATGATGAGCAGGAGTAGTGAGCCAGTGGTGAGCTGGGACAATTTTACTACCTTGTGGAAGGATTTGTGATGCAATACAGTGCCATTGTCCAACCAGACCATGCTGTTGGTAAGGACTGGTTCAAAAGAGGCTCTGTAGAGGTTTTAAAATGCTCTGAATATCAGCTTATTGTTGCACCTTCTACTAGAGTATTTGTAAACCAGGTGAGATAGTAACTTGAGATATGAAGTTAAAGTTGGTGGGCCTCAAAAGCCTACCTGCTGACATAAAGGGGATCATGGTCAAAGTCGACCAGCAGCTTTTTAGATTGGTACACACAGAGTGGGGCTGCTGTCTGCTCTCAAGGCAGAAAGCCAGAGGACTTCTCTCCTGTGAGCGGAGTCAGGCTGACTGGACATCTGCCACATATGACATCAGTGTCATCTGTGAACTCATATCACTTGTAATTGATGTGGAGATGGCGCAGGAACCAGTGTAGAGTTCCACTCTTGGTGGTGACAGACTGGGTGGTGAACTGGTTGATACTATAAGGTTCTATCTTTAGTAAGCTCACATTCATTTTCAGTGTTTCACAACCCAAGTGCTCAGAGCTTGGTGGCAACTTTCATAATAGAATTTGATTTTCATAATAGAATGCATAATAGAACAATGCTTTGTGATTCATGATAGATTGGCGCTCTGCAGAAAATACCACTTGAACATGTCTGAGACACAATTTTAGTGTTCAATGATTTACAAGTAGCACTGAAATCATCAGTTCAACACATCCATGAAGTTCTCCCAGATTGGTGAATGTATAAATGTTACAAATGCAAATGCATACTACTGTCTCCGGACTAGGGTTAGTTAGTAGTTTGTCTCTTGACGTCAGTCTTCAATATTCATGTCATCATTTAAATGATTTTGATTGACTTTCACCTAAGCCAAAGGTGACTTTAGTGCAGCAGTCATTTGATACTGTTGCGCTAATTATCATTACAGTAACTTTACATGTAGAAATAAAATAGTGTTGCTGCTACTGTAATGCTGTTACCATGAAGTTTAATGAATCTAGCCCACTTTGTTTACTTATTGCCTCATTTGACAATCATGAAAAGAAGTCATTCAGAAGTCATTTGGTCTGTTAAGAGAGGTACATAGTCCTACTATAGCCTATTGGGACCATGAGCCTCTTAATAGAGGACTGGACATGGTCCTACCATAGCCTGCAATAGCACACGTCATGGGTACCTTTCAGCTGCTTGAGGTATAACGTTGTTTTGTTTCTCTTCACAGCTAAGTAAGATTGGTCCGTGCTGTTCGGAGTGCACCTGCCCAGCAGTAAGGTAGAACTGTGGGTTCTAGGCAGCACACAGATGTCATGGTTGAGTCATGGCTTCTTCTTTAGCCATGGTCAGATGGTCTTGGTGACTACTACACCATCAATAGATCTGCTGATCTATGCAGCCCCAGACAAACCGTAATCCTCCGTTAAAGATAAAAGTAATGTTGGCATGTGGCAGCTTCCCTCAACACACTGCAGCCCATTCATAAAAGCGTTGGCAGGGTGCACGGTTCTCAGACTGCTAACCAGCTTGTACAAACATGAGAGAAAGCTTTCTTAGCCTTAGCCCTTGGAGAAATGTAGAAAATTACCACTGTAGCATTTTAACAGTAGTGGACCTCACCAGTGTTTGCACAACATGACACCACACACAATTCATCCAGTCTGCTTGTGCCAGACATGGTCTTCATGTCTACCTGGATTGAGGTGAATATCCTTGCTAAAATGGTGTCGGGAACTGATGTATGAAGTCCAGTTTTTGTTAATATTAGAGAAACTCCTACACTCTGCTTGTGCGTTCTAAATTTTAAAATCTATTCCTACATCCTTGACAGCATTCTGCTTCTTATTCCATCTTCCTGTAGTAATGTCAAATTATAATTAATGTTATACTAATTACATAAAAACATCTTAAGATTAAAGTGGACACAGTCTTAGTGCCCAGTTTTTTTAATAGACTGTGTTGTGTGAGTGTTTTGTTTCCAGCCAAACTGCTGGGTAATAAACTGTCTTAAGCCAAACTGGTGCATACATTTTGGCTAATTTAGCTCCAATTTGAAGATAAATAGGTCAGCTCTTTCCCCTGGGCTTTTTAGATTCTTCCTCCCTTGTTAGTCACATGATGCAGGCATTTTTACTCTTACCTACGGCTAAGGAATCTTAAGGAACAGCTCGAGAAACGTCCACCCTGAAAACTAAAGCAATCTCTCAAACAGTATTGGGGACTTAAATGCCCTGATTAACTTAAATTATTCAGGTTTTAAAGTATTTCATTAAAAAAATAATGCTATTGTTAATAAAGCATTTAAATGATTAAAAGAATAAAACAATTAAAAGCCCTTTCCTTTTCAAACCCTGTTTTAACCCATTTTAATTTTCCTACTCTCTCCATTACTGCTCATGGCGTTATGTTTTACTGTTTTTTTTAAATCCCACTTTTGCCTACAAGTTGTAAAAGAAAGTGGTTTTCCCTTGCAATAGCAATAATGAAACTCTACCACACTTGTTCTCCAGAAATCACACACACATATACATATTATACACACACACACACATCCTCTTTCAAGCAGACCGGTGTACTCACCAAAAGAGTGGTTGATCACCTCAAAGAGAGCAAAGTAACTGGCCATGATGCTGTCCATGCCAACCTTCAACACTAAAGCCTGAAAGGGAACAGCACACATCACCAATCAAAAGGCAAGGAAAAACAAAAAACAAAAAACAGACAATCCAGTTTGAACTGAAGCTGAATGAGCCTTATTACAATGGGAGCGAAATCTCTGGGAGAAGAGTGGTAAAGAAAGAAATGAAAATAACAAAATTAAGACAGGGGTTTAACCCTTTTTATAAGATGTCTCAAAGCAGCTTTACACAAATCATATATACACATAGAATCTGGGTCCAGGCCCTTAATGTGAAAGCCAGGGCAACAAAGGCAAGCAAATCATGTTTACCAATCTCCTCAGGTTGACATCATGTGGCAAACTCATAACACACAATGATTCTAACTTGCAGCAGGTGATCCACTAGTAAAGCTGTATTACAAAAATACACCAGTGTAACACCGACTGACTACCGAGTTAGAGTCACTGCTGTGTTGAGAACAGCCTTCGACACAATTGTTGTCACATCAGCAGGGGTCCAGTGGTGGGACACAGACTAGTGATATACAGGGTAAAGGCTAGCTAACAAATTATTGCAGCAACACTCTCCTGTTTGTAACTGCACACCTACAAAAAGCACATGCAAGATAAGTAGACCTAATAAGGCTGCAAGTAAGTGTAGATGCAAAGTATTGATTAAAAAGGTGGGTGGTGATTATAAAATTACATATCACTGAAGTATTAGTTTGATAATTACAGTAGGAAAGTCGCATTACCTGGTACACTTGGTCAGTGGTGCTGTTCTTACGCACTCTCACAGAAACAGTTGTTTTATCAGGGAGTGCTATTCGCAACTCCACATCGGTTACGCCATTATAGTTCTGAAACGCACACACACGCACATTTGAGTAAATGAGTTCAAGAAAATGAAGAGGTCACATATTTCTCTCTCTCTCACTCACTCACTCACACATACACTTACCTCATCAGACTCAGATAGGAACTCTTGCATAACATCACTTTCTCCAATGACCCTTACTGAGCACACTATAAGTAAGAAATCAGAGTTCAGGAAAGGTGACTGGTAAACAGTTCCGGACCGTATATACCACATTACCCCTAACCTCACTCACTGCAATACTTATCAGCCACAAAAATCTCAAAAGATTTAGAATAAGGAGAGAGGGAACAGAACAATATCGCAAACCATTTCCTTCCTTCTTAGCCTGGTTTCCTTTTCTACTAAGAAAACAGATGACCCAGCTCCAACCCACCTCCCCCATCTCTTTTTTTAATTCAAGGATTTCTGGCTCTCTCTCTCACTTGCTCACTCACCCCTCTCCAGGTATTCCTCCAGTCCTCTCCTGCGGGCATCTAGCTGTTGCTCAGACAGTGAGAAGGGCCATTTCCCTGGCAGCTTAGGGAAGGAGAAGGTGGCAAACTCTCTCTTCAGGTTGTGGTGCAGGATGGCAAACTCTCTGTAGCGCTTTGAGCACAGCTGTCTGCCAGACATGTTGACATTGTACACCTGTGTGTGTGTGTGTGTGTGTGTGTGTGTGTGTGTGTGTGTGTGTGTGTGAGAGAGAGAAAAAGAGAAAGAGATATCTTGGTTTACAGTAGCTCTCTCAGACCAGAAAGTAAAAAGTCATGTCTGCCTGGATAGTTCTAAGTGAATTATGGCAATCACCTGCAAGCACTGTGATAGATCCAAGAAGTCTTTAATTCTGGCAAAAATACAGCATCAAGAAGGTGGAAAAGAAGAAGATTAACAGTTTTTTTGTGGGACTCACCACAAATCTTTCCCCATGTTGTTCCACATGCTTGTAAGAGGGGATGGAGATGGGTACTGCCTGCTTGTCACTGTAGTCATAGCTGGGTGGGCACGAGCCATCCTCTCCGGGGTCGAGGCCGTCCACTTCCTGTGGTGGCACAGACAGCACAGCAAGCACTAGCTCCTTCTCTCCTGCCCGGATCAGGTCCACCACCTGCTTATGGGTGGCGCCCTCCACACTTACGCCGTTCCTATGGATAGACAGATAGACAGACATACAGACACAGAGAAACAGAAAAAAGATGTACTTGACAGTAGCCTCGTCATCTTTGGTTCCAAATGATTTAACTTTAATGTTTATTAATGATATGCTCCAGCAGAATTCACCTCACATTTAACATCTGCATCTGGTTTTCACACTAATGTATTGTAAGACTACTGATCCGAGAACTGAAATGCAGTTCTGTCTTGAATACTCAATTGCAACTGTGGAATTCTCCTTTGAAACTGTGCATGTTCTGATGGGCTAGACAAACATAATTCGTGTGCATGTGAACAAAAACACAGACACAAGCACACATGCAAAGAAAGGAACACACAGATGCAGGTACACAACGGTTCAGCTCAGGGCAACAGCGTACCTGCCAGCTGACTCCTTTCCACCATAACTAACCCACCACAGCAGTATGGAGAAAAACAAGGCACATCTGAGACCACAAACAAAGCAAGAACAAGGAGGGAAGAGGCAGAGACAATTCTAGATGCATTAACCAATAACCAATCCACAGTGCAGAATTAAGAGAAATATGTGTTGGAGGCTTGATCCCACTCAATCATCACTGTTTCTTCCCAGCCACTAAGTCAGAGATGCCATTACGCAATACTGTGACGTTGTGAATCCAACAAGAACCAAGTTCAAAGTCTTTGAGAGTGGAACTAGAGTTCAGTGCAATTCCAAAGCAATCCATATGACCTTAATGAGTTCCTGTGGTCACAGTCTAGGCTAAATTACAGCAGGACTAGGATGGTGTGGCGTTGTGCAACAATGCAAAAAGTCACACACACAGCCGACAGCAAGAAGCACCTAGAGGGACATTTGCATGCCAGTGTTGCCTTGTTTGTGGAGGGATGAAAGGGCAGTATGAAGGAAGGGAATGACTGCAGTATTACTGTACTAATCTGATCAGAATATGCAGGCTAATGGTGACAAAATTAGCACAGGTTATACCTTTCATGACGAACGCCATCAAAAACATGAGTTCCCTTATTTACTCACTTCTTTTCTCAGACATGGATAAAGTGTCATTGTGCAACAAAGGAAAACATTTGAATGTCAAACTGACATTTGAAACTCTAAGCAAGCACTTTCTTAAAGAACTGGCCTTGGCCCAAGTTGCTTTTACTTCACAACAATCTTGGACAATTATGAGATTATTGGTACTGTAATAAATTATATTATGGAACAATATTCTGAGGATATCAAGAATAGATAGTACTTCTAATTTACATGAAAGAGATATATAGTATACCAACAAGAGCCTGTAAACAACAACAAATCACCTATTGTAACGCCATCATCTTATTTCATTACTTTAAACAATTCTTTCTTTTTAAATAGCCTTAAATGCTGAAATATTAACTGTAGATTGAGCTGTTCTAGAACTGTAAATGCTGAAATATTAAAAACATTGTACTTGTAGCATTTCAAGTTTAAAAAAAAAATGTTGCACCATTGTTGGCTGTTATGTTTTGGTACATTATGTCTTTTACTCCTTAGGAAACTACAGAAAATGACATCATGAAAATGTCTTCAAATGCCTGATGTATACTTCTAGCATATCTTTCACCCCTCCTTCTCAAGCTCCTTAATAATAAGCAAAAGGTTCAACCTCCAAAGTACGGGGGAATTCTCAGCAGCGAATCTCTGGTGTCCTAATAACAGTGTGCAGTACATCACAGAAGCTTATGTAACCGGCAACCCAACCCTCAAGATTCCAACTTTAGCTGTAGGAAGGGAAGAGACAGGGTGGTCCCTCCTCAGTAAGAAGCAGCCTTTTCCTACACAGTGATCCAATACAGAGCACTACCGGACACACTAGCCTGAACTAGTCTTTGAGTGACTATGCTCTTGTTATGGTCTGTGGTATCAACACTTGGTAGCAAATGGAAGCGCTTTGTGTAACAGTTCCAAAGAGATGTGACCTACCAAGCAGCACTGACCAAGCTCACTCACAGACTCACAGAGAGAGAGAGAGGAGAGAGAGTGTGTGTGTAAAAATACATATGCAAATGAAGACAACTGTGTTATTAATCATGCAAGGCAAAATACTATGACAAACATCAGCTGTTCTTAAATGCTTAAGCTAAGATCAGAAAAAGGCACAGCCTTTTATCTAAGCATACACACATAGCATTATAACTTAATGACAAATTTAATTTTTTGAGTAAATATTAGTTTAAAAGCAAACCATATTACCATACTGAGCTAGATATCCGGTCAGTAGTACTGAATCACCTAACATTAGTTTAGCTAATTAGCTAGCAAGCAAGAAGTGTACACACGTACACACCAGATGTGCACTAACAAGGCCTTGTTGTGTGTAAATTGAGATTAAATTTCATCTTCCCAGATGGTACTACAGGGAGCAGTGACTGGCCAGCCTTGGGAACTGTCCCTGGCATGTGATCAATCAGCTCACAGAAATAAACAGCACCCTAGTCCAGGTCAGTCTGTCTAGTGAATCTGTCTAGCCATCATGTGTCAAAAACAACTTTTTAGGCTAATGGTGCTAGAGGCACACTGCTATGGATTTCAGCCACTTTCCCATCATCACTTAAAAGGTCATGGCCTGAAAAGGTCCATTCACGATAAAGCGACCTTGCCTAATAGTAAGCCGATGGGGTACAGACAACAGCGCAAGATGGCAAGTTGTCTGACTAGATACTAGAACAGAGTACTTCGAGTCCTGCTGCATATAGAGGACATGCATGTATCTACTACCGTCAGTGTCTGAGCTCCCCTCTGTAGGTGGTGTACAACTGCATTTAACCCGAGTGTCAAAGTCACATCAATTTAAAGTTCGAGGACATTTGCTGTTAGCAGTCTTTCTGAAATAGAACATGAAATAGGACATGAATAAAACAAGAAAACATTCATAAAAAAACATGCAAGTCTGGAGTGTGTTCTACCATGCATATCATCAAAAGCACATCCTCTGTACTGTAGACCCTTTTTTAAATCTACATAGCAGAGATTAGGACACTTTATGTAGGTGGTCAAACATGGATTTGCAAATCCATGTACAAAAAGGTGACAGCATGTGATGAAGCCACCATAATGGCTACCAGTATTCTAGTGGCTGCATATAAGACATGAAGTTATCAACTAATTAAATAACAGTTACAAAAGACGAAATGTGTGATCAAATCCTTTAAACAATATTCGTCTGCAATCAAAGTAATTTCCCCTAATACTATCATAACTAAAATTGTGCAACTGATTAAAACACAGCATATGTTATAACAAAATATGTTTTAAACACGTTTGCTTTATGTATACGTATAATAAATTAAATTAAAAATGAACAACAAATCACAGTATAAATGCTAACGTGTCTGTGCGTCACTTCGAAGTCAAGAACTGGGACAACATTCAGCCCGCTAACTGACCAGCCTGGTTAGGTTGGCAAAGGAATGCATAATTAAAGACATGTAGGTATCCAAACCTGCTGTAAACGTGCCCTCCTACCCTAGAGTCACACTAACTGTACTTCAGCGTCGTCAGTCGCCACAAAGTTTATTCAACGTAATCTTGCTAGCTAGCTAGATTTCTGCAGTAAGCGAGACATGCAAGCAAGCTTGCAATATGTTCAGGTTCAAGGCTTCTTGCTAACTACCTAGCTGTCTCCTACATTTACTGACCTTTTATCTAAGCATATCTATCGTTATAACCTAATGACTAAAAGTTCATTTTCTGAGTAAATATTAGTTAAAAGCAACACATATAACCATACTGAGCTGCCTATCTGGTCACTAATATTGAATCACCTAACATTAGTTTAGCTAATTAGCTAGCTAACTAGCTAGCCAGCTATCTAGATCAAGCCAGCAATGACAAAGCCAATAATACAACAAACAAATCAAATAACATCAAAATAAATCAACTTACACCTCCAGAATTCTGTCTCCTTTCGATATTCCTGCTCGGTCCGCCGCACCGCCGGGTAACACGGCACTGACATGCTGAAGAGGTGCGTACAATTCCCCGTTAATACTCCGCAGTTGCCCTCCTTCGCTAACTTGACCACGGACGTTAAATCCATAGCCGGATTCTGACTTGACAATTCTAACAATACGCGGACCCGCCGTCACTGTAGTGGGTGTCTGACTTCCAGAACCGCTTGCCGAACCGACACCAGATCCATTTCGGGACGCTACGGGTACTACAGACGGAGGAGTAGGGCGAATGTCGTCTCCCTCAATATCCGCCATGTTTAGCGCGTCGCGTAGACTGGTACGTACATTCAAAACAACCCAGATATACGCTCGAGTAGCGGAGCTAGGATAAGCAAGCGGCGCTGTCGTCGTCGGTGCTCCCATTCATCACGAGACCCTCAGTGATGCAGACAAGTCAGCTACTGTGTCGGGTGTACTAAATCAATTGTTGCTGCTGACCTTAACACCAGCCTCCCCTTACCCTAAATAAAAGTTTAATTTGATATTTGAAAGGTTGGGCTGGGTACAAGCTCACTAAAGGACCAGTTTCATAAAAAGTAATCTGTCAGAAATTGTCCACACCAACATCTAAGATATAATATTTTTATATACGAGTTCATTAAAATATGTTTTTGAAGATGTCTGATTGGGTGGAGCTCACTGGCCTGGGCCTTAGGCAATTTCGATTCAGAAAACAGAATTGGTGGTGTTGGACTATTCATTAAAATGCATAACATTCAGGTCAAGTCATGGGAGGTCATGTAGACAAGGTCATGAAAGAGAGCAGAAAGGTGATTGCAAGGTGCTAGCAACAGCCAGGTCATAGGTTTGATTCCTAAAGGAGTAAGTCACTCTTGAGAACAATGTCTGCTGGATTCTGTAATTGTAAAGGGTGCAGTTTCTGAGTCCAAGACCCAAACCGTAGCACAAAGGTTCAAGCCCCACCATTGCCAGGTTACCACTGTTGGGCCCTGAGTGAGGCCTTTAACTCTCAATTGCTCAAATTGTACTTGGTCACAATTGTAAGCTGCTTTGGATAAAAGTGTCTGCTAAATACTGTAAATGTAAAAATAAGTCCTACACTTCTGGTACTGATAGAAAAACTTATTTTCTAGTGTGTTTTTCTTTTTACCAGCAAATACATGTTGTTCATATGAGATTGTTACAGGCAACTGCTAAATTAAAATGAAATCAGTGAAGCAATTTTGCAGGATTCCACTTTTCTGACAATGGCAAGTGGAATGTCTGTATGGTTTGTGCACACTCTCAAGTTGTTATTAAAATCCAATTAGTGGAGTATGGACAGGTGAATCTTAACAAAGAGTGACAGTTAAATAGAGTGTGCAAAGAACATATAGGGAAGTTGGTAAATCAAAAATCAGAGACCTCCTTTTTCCAGCATATCCTAAAATCTGATTTGGTATTTCCATCTGAGTAGACATTTTGACCTGTGTGCTATTTGAAAGTGATTTTAATGGAATATTGCTATTACACTACTTGCATAAGACAGCCTAGAAGCAGAGAGGGAGGGCATGGGTTGCTTTTATTGAGTATGAAACAAGCACTTCAGCTTCTCTGAGGACTAAAGGTGGTGGTGTCCCAAGCTCACCGAGTATCAGTGTAGCCCCCTCAGGGGAAGAAGATACTCATGCTCAACTCTCATGCCCCTCAGTGGAGAAACAGGGCCAAAACACCACTGTCTCGCCCCAGTGTGATCAGCACAGGCAGGAGACATTTCTCCGTCACTCATTTGTGCTACAAGCAGGACTATTTAAAAAATCCTTCACTCCACTTATTAAGATAAATAAAATGGCATGGCTAGGGGAAAAATGCCCACAGTTTCTTTTTAATGAGACTTGTCTCTACTTTTTATAGACACTCCAGTTTAAATAGGTTCAGGGTCTGCAGTACTTTGGACAAACCTGTCAGCCTGTACACACAGGAGACTGTAAGCAATTGCATGCAACTTATTAATGATCCGCTAAACCATAGTACAGATATACTGTCAAGATAACTTGAGTGAATAGTCACATTGTCTTTTACTGACTCAGACATCTATAATCAATAATTTACTGTGTATACATATTATTGCTGATTATGTGTTGCATGTTGGTTATATATTGACTACATGTCCTACCATAGCATTCTTTATACCTACCACAAGGTTATTATAAATGTTTGTTTGAGATACTTTTAAATAAGTGCTTAACTTTGTAATGATAGATGAAGTCATATTTTTATATTCCATTAAAACATTATACAG
Source organism: Electrophorus electricus (assembly GCF_041902795.1). Lineage (NCBI taxonomy): Eukaryota > Metazoa > Chordata > Actinopteri > Gymnotiformes > Gymnotidae > Electrophorus > Electrophorus electricus. The sequence continues at coordinate 26,911,248 of NC_137498.1, read as the reverse complement.
CAATATCAAACAAATGCAACAAAAACAACATGTTTTACACTGAAAAAAGAGTGAAAATGGGAAACTCTAAGGATGTCTATGTACTTGACTTGTTCTCTCTGGTCTCCAGCCTATAACAACCAGGAGTCACTGAGCAACTTGATGTTTGCAATGACAACCAATAACAGTGACTGGCCACAATCTTGGCCTCACCCACTTATATAAGGCAATCAAAACGAGGAAACATGACAGCGATGTGGAAAAAGAAAAACAGGAAGTGTAGTGAGAGAAGTAAATCAAAATTTGCCATTTGCTTACACTACTGCTCAAAATAAGCAGTGAATGATCATTGTTTTTCCAGTTCCATGGAATAATGTAGGTACCACCTCTTTGCTGCCTGCAGTGTCATGTGACAGAGCTAGAGGCCATGGAGGCTCTAAAACTTTCTGAACAGTCTGTGTGGAGGTGTCAGGATCCAGTTTGGTGACAGCATGGTGAAACAAATATATGGCTATCTGATATGCCAAAGCAGATTAATTGAGTGATTTCCTGTAGTTCACAAGTAAATCTTGTGATTGCCTACAGTTCCCAGATCTGTGCAAGCTATATATATGTTTTTCCAATCTAACACACATAACTTGAGCCTTCAGTTTATTACTAAGCCATTCATGTTGGGTGAGTCAGACCAAGAAAAATGCAAAAATTGGCAGAGTGTTGGCTTTCTGGGACTGGGATTATGGATCATTGGTGTAGTCTTAGACCAGCCCATAGGCCTTGAAAGCAATGAAATATCTGGAGCTATTAAACAAAGTATGCAGGGCAGAGAGCATACTGTCATAAACAGCATGCCATACATACATTCTGACTGGACTTTCACCTCTAAGCCTGGGTATTGAGTGATGACACTATATGAGATTCTGAATTAATTAGTCGCTTTCTCCTCATCAATGTTTTCTCAATTTATTCATACAAAAAAAAAAGTAATCATACATACAAAACTTTGTTTTGAGTTTGACAGGAAATGGTAAAATCTGAAATTTTAATAGACAATGTGATTATACTTTCAGTTTTCTAAAAGTGTACACATTCCTTGTTGCTCCACTGTTTATTTTTGGGCTCCCGTCTTCTTCAGGTGCACCTGATAACACTGTTCGCAGGCAATGGACAGCCCTACCACTAAAGATACAAACTCCTCAAAGCTCACTTCTCCATCTCGGTTTGTGTCCAGGTCCTTCATGATCTTGTCCACTATACCAGGATCCTTCTGAGACTGAAGAAAGACAAAAAAGGACATAAGAACCAACCACACCCAGACTCTCACTTTCATAAGACCATAACCAAAGACTTATCTAAACATGTGTCTACATGTGTCTAGAATTTGCGAATGATTATGTCATATCAAAAGTGGTATCTCATACAAGAATGTTAAGTCATTCTACAAAGAGGCATTTCAGGCAGGCCTTCATGTATAAAATAAATGCGTGAGGGGGAACTTCATAAAATGAGTCACAAAATCTACTTGCTCACAAGCTCACAGAGAGTGAGTCACAGAGAAAAGTGGAAAAGTGTAGCAAGAACATGCTGAGGGAAAGAGGTGAGGAGAGAGGGTCGTTACTTTGAGGAAGTTGGAGAGCTCGTTTTCCATCAGCTCGCGGAGTTCTCTGCGACTCAGGGTGTTGCTGTTCCCCTCTCTGCAGGCATAGCGGTGGAACACCATAATGAGGGACTCCATGGCCTTTTCCAGGTCCGAGGGCATGGCTGCTGTAGTTCCACTGAGTGTGTGTACGTGTAAAAGACTAAGGAGCAGAGAGAAAATAATTAGATAAACAACAGCAAAGTGACCAGTATGGGTACAAAATAGTTATCTCGTCATTGGTCTGTCTTAAGTTGTCAATTGTTAAAGTTTAGATAGCATCAAAATTAATATTCATACACATAAGAAAAATATGTTTATTTCATTGTTTATTTCAGTTTATTGTCAGGATTAACTGTTCTTGGAATCTGTCAGTAATAACTAATATCCATGAGAATAAACATAAGAACTGACCTACACACACTGGCACAAACAACTCTCTCTCTCTCTCTCTCTCTCTCTCTCTCTCTCTCTCTCTCTCTCTCTCTCTCTCTCTCACAAACACACACTGAATCACATTAGTAGTTATACAGTTACAGAAGTTTTGGGTAGATGAGCTGATATTAAGAGATGATATTAAAAGACAAAAAATACTATTCAACTTTACAGCTTTTGAATAGTGGTGTGGAAAAACTGAGCACATTGAGAGAAAAAGGAAAAGAGAGGTAGAGTAGGAAAAAGTGGTGTAGAGGACAGAGACCACAAGGGTCACGTGTCATCTTTTTCACCCTTTTTTTTTTCCAGAATACTATGCCCATTTTGAGCCACTCCCTGACAATGTTCTTACATATACAAGAGTTAAGAAATGTTTTTACAGCATGAAAACAGAATAAAGAGACACAAATGAGAAGAGAGAAAGAGCGAGAGCGAGAGAGAGAGAGAGAATTATAACTCTGCAGTTACTTAAGTATCCTAATGTTTAAACATCCATTATTAACAGTTTCAGTGCAATAATTAGTTTATATCAACAGCTAGAATATTAAATGTGAAATTACATTAATAAATTACATACAAACAAAACATCAACTGAATAAAACAATAAAAAGACATTCTCAATATTAAATGACTAGTCTGTATAATGGTGTATTATACGCCTAATCCTGGATCAGGGTTGTTTTATTATATCACTTTACCTAGGGCTGGCTAAAGCAAATTACAAATAAAGTATTACATTCTAAGACAAATATTAAGCCTCTGTTTACAATACCCAAACCGTATAGTACATAAATTGTGAAATCATACCAAACTGCAGTTTGAGAGCAGAGAGTCTGCAGTGCGGTGGTAGAGAAGTTCAGTCCTTGAAATACTTCGCTCTTGAATTTATAACTCGGCACCGCCCTTTGCGCTTGTGAACCGATGCAAAAAAAGAGTGTGAGTTCTCCGAGTTTAGCAATGTGATGATTACTAGGTGACCATGGCCATGGCAACTTTGAAGCCAGTGGGTGTGCGGTATTGCAAATGATCAGTCGTGGAAAACGTCATCATGCACAGGAATATGATCCAGCGGTCCACACACAATATGCTTGCTAATGGTATGGAAAGCCAAAGTAGTCAAAATTCTCATCAAACTAAACGTGATTTGTAAAACGGTGGGAAAAGTGGCGTTTTGGATGCTTTTATGCCGTTCATATAGATAATTACAATTAACAATTTTTCATTTAAAAACTGTACAGTTTTTAAAGACCAAGGCTATTTCTTATTAACAATCTTCTAAGCTGGAAATAATCAGTAGCTCCCATTTGAAGACAGACACAACTCAAACTTGAATAAATAAACAAATATACTCAGAAGCTTTACGACCCACCAGTTCTTGAAACTTTAAGAGACAGTGGGTCCTGACTGCCAAGTGCTAGACTTGGAGCAAGAACACAAGTGTACAAAACAGGGATACTCCAAGACCAATAGTGCTGTTATCTATATTCATTGTTTGGCATCCCTCTTGAGTTTCATTCAATTTTAAACATAGCAAAAGTCTCATGTGTGCAGTTGCTATAGACACTACCAACCTGCACCTGATAGCTAGCTAGCCATCAAGTGTGACACAAATGTGCATTTGTTCCTACAACTTCAGACTAGTACTAGAAACAATTCATGACTGTTCAATTATAGCTACCTTTGAGTGAGCTTTTTTGCAAGCAATTAGTTAGTTGTCTCTGGTTAGTGTTTTACCATTTTAACAGGCTCTGTGATTAACTTGTTTAAAATGGTCCTTTCCTTGATAATGTTGATTGAATTACATTGGGTCCCAGATTATCGAGTGCTGTCATTCTGTGTCTATCTACAATGCAAAATGAAGTTCCTCCGCACCACCTTCCAGCTGAAGGAAATGTTTCTATATAGCTAACTAGTTAGCCAATTGCCTATTTAATGTATGTGCCCATTTAAAGTACAATGTCCAAAGTACCTAACCATGGTCACTACTGGTAGGTCTACTAAACTTCTAGCAAGCTAGCTAACCCAGCTAGCTATGTACTGTATGAATAAATGAATTATCAAGTGAATTAACACATATGTTAATTCCAAAACATAAACAAACTTGAGCACTAGTTTATCAGCTGACAAGATCTGCAGTGGACTGCTCTGGTCTGACCTTGTTCGTGAATGATACGGCAAAGAAATTCAAGTCTATTGGCTGTCAAAAACTGGTAGGTGGAGCTCATTATCTTATGGGATTTTAAACTGACATATAAACACGTCTTTGATGATTTTATAAATTATGCCATTTTTGATGGCTTTTGCAGCATATTTTACAGTGTAGCAAACATATTTTGTGGCGTAAAAACATCCAAAACACCGCTTGTTCGCTGTTTTACAAATAACGCGTTTGGATGTTGCGAATGTTGACTACTTTGGCTTTCCATATAGCGGTGCCTGTAGAGCCAACGTTGTGTGCGGAGGGGAAGTCGTAGAGCCCCAAGGAGAGCCAGCTTTACACCGAAGATAAACGGTTACGTTGGTGCCTTTAAGAGCCTGCGCATAAGCCACATTAAAAATAAGGGCACCCTCAACGGGGGCCGTGGCCACTAATGTTACAATCACTGGCCATCATAACACCCCCGCCCACAGTGTTTCGAAAGTGTTTCCTACAAGTTGAGAATTTACTTGTGGTGGTAAATGTAGCTAGCTAATGTTAATCTATAGCAGATACAGCTATAGTTGATGTAGGTTTGGTGAAGATGCGTTACTTTTGGTTAAATTAGAGTTTTAGAAGAAAGTGGCGACTGGCCAATAAAGGGCTGTAGGGTGGCGCCATCCCTGGTGGTATATTATTTTCATTTATTTTAAAAACAATCGATAACTGAGTGTAGCTAAAATCACGATGACAAGACGATATTTAGGGCCAATCACAAGTCAGAGCGCTACCAAGAATCGCCGACCACCGGCAAATCCCGTCCTGGTCCTATATGAAGAATTCAATAGAAGATAATGTCACTGTACCCGGGTAACCGGCGACGGACGGCAGGATAAATCGGCGCATCGGATGTTCGTCAATTTCGACTCGGGTACGAGTTTATCACTGCGGATTTTCGACAGCGTAACGCATCGTTGCTTGCAAGGAATCCTTTTTTCTCAGAGCATTTCGTCTGCCTTTGGTGAGGTTATGTATATTTCTTCGTTTACTTCAGTTTTAAGTTTTGTTCAAGATATGTAAGATAGGTTACGCGTGTGGCTTTCGTTGGGCTATAACCTTTAAACTAATTAGTTCATGATCGAATTTAGTTAGCCCACTAATTAACTCCATATTAAATCAAACTCACTTCTAGCTAGCTAGATCACTAACGTAGCTAGATAATTAACAGTATTGAAAGTTACTCCAGAGAAAATTATGTCGATCTTCTCATTTAAATTAACAGGAATATTTTAGCTAGCTGGCTAACCTAACCTTACCTACATTAGGCTATCTAGATAGCTATGAAAGTTAACTATGTTCAAAGTCTGCGCTTTTTTTTATCCATTCCCAGACGCGTACCTAGCTATGTCTACGATGAAATTTATTTTTGAATGAGATATCTGACCCAGCTTTCTACCTATGCGAAATAACTAATTTAATCCAACGGTATAGTCTTGATATTATTCTTATTTCTACTATTGTTTTTTTTGTTTTTTTCTGCCGGAAAATGATGGTAACATAATGTTCTTGGGCTTGTTTTTTGTTTGTTTGTTTTGGAATTATTTGTTTTAAACATTTACATATTCTATTTCATATTTCTTTTATTCACAGATCCTGGAGCTGAAATTTAGAATGAGAGCTGATGGAAGTCCCAGCCTGTGCGACTCCAGTGCTGCCCTGGCAGTATAGAAAGCACATAAAAAGAAGCCATAGTCCAGGGCCATTTCTCCTGAGAGTGACTCAACAGACTCAGCAAGAAGGGCAATGCTGCACTTTTGCTTTCATCTAGTTAGTGGAGATTAGAATTTGTCTCACTGCTGGTTGGAAACTTGCTCTTCCTGTTGTAGATCGGCAGTGGATTTCCAAGGCCATTTTCAAGTGGTTGCAATGTAGGCAACCAGACCTGGACCATTCTAATGTGGACAAAATGTGGGGTCACCCCCCCTCAGCCTTCATTGACTCCCAGTGGTATGCCAGCGATTGAGAGATACTTTGGTCAGAGCTTGTGCACTTTTTCTGCTACCATCCTGTCTGGGGCAAGGAGGAGCTCACATTTGCTGGAGTGCACCAGAGAAAAGTCAGATGGAGCCACAGTATCATCTCTCATCTAGACATTGTCCATCGTGCCCAGTTCCCCTGTTTCCTCACCTCCAAGCTGGCATGTGACAGATGTGGCAGAGGGGTCTGGGGAACAGCAGCAGTCAGCTCCTGGAGGACCAGCACTCAGAGGCCTGGCTGTAGAAGCAGATTCAGTTTCTCATGGACTGCAGGGCACTCGTGAGAGCTGTGTCATCTGGACTCATCGCTCCTGTTGCTCTGGGGGATCTGCCAGCATTGCTCCCAGTCCCAAAGCATCGCTGGCTGATGCAGGTATATGCTCAGGATGTCCTGAACAGAGTAGATGAAGTAAATGCCTCCATCACCTTACTGTTTGGCCGCATTCTGAAAATACACTCCACCAAGAAAATTGTGAGGAAGCTGGCAGGGTGGAGTCACGCAACAGCATCTTGGGCCACTAGCAAGTGTTTTTCATGCAAGCTTCATGAACCATTTGAGCCATTGCATTTTCATCTGGGATGAGTGTGATCTCCAAGTGCTTAAGGAGGCCAAGCACTCAGAACTGGAGGCCAAGCTGATGCACCACACAGACGAAGATGTGTGTCGCATCACAAGGGCAGAGGTGGCACTGCATTGCAATAGGGCCACTCGGAGCTGCAGGGAGTTTGATGTACTAATAACATGGTTGATCGAAGAGTATGATGGTGAGAAGGGCTACAACACCACTGGCACTCTGTGAGGATGGCCGAGATCCGGAAGGGTCAAAAGAGACACACCCCCCTGCATCCAGGACCCTCTGTGTGTATAGCTGTACATGCAGAAGGGGACTGTTGTGAAGGGGGGTACATTCTCAAAGCATACAGGTGTGCAAGAGTATCCACATTATTTTAATACTTCCACATGCATATGAACATGTTCATTGCTGTTAAGCATCCGGCTATATATTCACACGTCATTTGTTTAAAACAAATCTTTAATGTAGTTAATATTGAAAAACCAGAATAGTAATTCCAATGTGTTATGTGTTTTAAGGACCCTGGCAAGTGACACCTTTTTCCAAGCTTACCTAGTGGATGGCCTTGCTAGGTGGAATGAAGACTGGAGTCTGGCAGCAGCAGGAAGAGAGCAGCCCTACTCCTGCAGTGGCCTTCAGAGATATGCTGCTAACCAGCTGGCTCAGGAGGTACTGGGGAGAACACTTGTGGACTACACAGGGTCACCAAAGTATACAGGTTAGCCTGAAATGAAATTTCTGGAGAGATAAAAATTAAAAGCTGTAACAGTTAGATTGGACATTTTATGCTGTTTATTTTTTGTAGGGGTGGAATACCTATATGAGCAGACCGGCAATACTCTGGAGAACCATCTTAGCACTTGAGACAGAAGATCTCACAGTGGCAGAAGATGAAGGCTTTGCGGAGACACAGGACTTTGAGGACTTAACTGTCTCTGCATTTTGCCCCTTCTGATTCTGATGGCCCTGGGATATAGACTACTATCTATATTCATGCTTGTGATGACAGTTCACAGGTGACCAGAGGGCCATTAAGGAATCAAGCGTGATGCTTGTTGGATGTGGGCCTGTTGTTTTCAGCAGCAGATTCAATAAAGGTTTTCTTGTCTTTATTTGAAGAGGGAAAATATAATGCAGAATTGTATATAGAAAACCCAATATATGCATTTAGGACTTATTTTTATATGTACTAAGGGGCCATTAAGTCAAATGGGATGTGTGAGATGTTTGCCTATTGTTTTCCACAGCAGGCTCAATAAAGTTATTTTTGTTTGTTCAAAGAGAGAAAATGTAATTCAGACCAATGTATAAAAAACCCAATATAAGCATTTAGGATGTCTTTGCTCCTTATGTATGCTGCTATCTGCATTCAGGTTTGTGACGACACTTTAAGGGGACAAGTTTTCCATAGCAGGTTCAATAAAGGTTTTCTTGTTTTTATTCAAAGAGGGAAAATGTCATTGACATGAATACTTAGACAAGCTAACAGAAGCATGCCGATAATGTTCGCTAACGTGTTGAACAAGAAAGAGAAAAGTGTACCGTGGTCAAGCTCTCCGTGCTTTAGCGATTCACGGTCAATTCATTTCCACTTTAAGTTCTACATTTTATGGTATCTCGTTGCTCACCGCAAAATCACTGCCTCCTAAGCAAAGGGAAACAGGGCTTCCAGAGGTGAAAAATTCCACTGCCAATTAAGTGGTGGCCCTTGGCTATCGCCAGATCAAGTTTGAAAAGATTCTACTGCATCAGTTTTTAATAAATCTATATTGAAGTCTATGTATTTGTAATGATGTTTAAATGCTCAGTTAACTCAGAGAAAGTATAGTTACATATTTGTATGAATTTTCCCATAATGCCAAAACAGTTGTACTAACACGCAAGAGTAGTAGACTTTGACTAACACCAGTGCAAATCTGGACAGTATCTGCTATACCATTAAAAAAAAAAAAAATTAAATGCTGTCTTTAATGGGCTTGGAGACAGATCTGAGGTCTATTTCTCAGAAATTTCCCATAATGCTAAACACTTCCACTACCACATAAGAGTAGGAGCGCTTGCCTATCAGCAGAGTAACGCTGGACAGAATTCACTTTTCCATTTCTTCAAAAATCCATATTAAATCCACATTTGAACCACATTTAGGTGAATTAATGTATTCATATTGTATTAACTGAATTTGGATATCCATTTCTCAAAAATTTCCAAAACATTGTCTTCCCATGCCAAGACAATTCTACTACCACATAAGAGTAGGAAGCCCTGGTTATCATAGTTAACCCATTTAGCTAGCTGTGCTTTTTTAAGCTAAGATAAGCTTGCTTTACAACTGCGAAGTTTTGATATCCAACTTTATAGCTGATTTATATAAGGCCACTGCATTATCTTATAAAATGCAAGCCTTCTTTTGTTTCAAAATGTTTTCTTTTAGTTAACAAAATATACAAATGTTTTTCACTGTGAAAATTAATAAAAGCTCAAGCTGTATAAGATAGCTAAAATTCTTATCTCCCACATGCATCATGCATAAAATCGCATCACAAATACCATTAGTTTTGTTTATATGTAGTGAAGTAATAAAATGAATATTGTTTATTTATTTTGTATTATGGTTTGTGTATGGAAGCATTACTGAAGTGATCTGTGACCTCAGTGTAATTGTCTCTGAAAACATCTGTAGGTTCACCAGGCATAGAATGATACAGAAGTATATTAGAACTTTCATTCATTCAATTATAAACTTTAATAATGCTTCTGCAGACACCAAAGCCACTGTGCATTAGCAAAGTGGGTTATTCTGGTTTATTCCTGAAATAAGCATTAAGTGTTGCAGAACTCCGTGGGGGTCTGTGAGAGGTTCATTGCCTTCATTATTCAACTAGAAACATTTTAAATGAAATAATGAAAAGTTTATTAGTAGGCATGGAGGTGTAAGCATCAGACTACAAACATTGATGAAACCCCTGTGTGTCCAACTAGAAATTTTAACAATGCTCTATTGCACAGGTGCAGAGAGCATCAAGGGCAAGCTGCAGTACAGGGTAAATTAGTGGTGGTTTACAGATATATATTTTGTAATTTCATTGGTACAGGATGACATGATGTGAGAGTTTTTTTAAAAAAAGGGAATCTTTCAATAGAATGTAATGTCAAATATCAATTTGTATAATGATGAATAAATTGATGTTTTAGACACAATAGTGGTAATTTCAAAGATTAATATGCAAGAAAGCCTGTTGTAACAGCATGAAAACTAACTATGGCTAACTTTTTTTTTTTTTTTTATTCAACAGTGGCATGCTGGACGTGTTTACATCATCCCTGCGATGATCAGGCCACTCAACATCAAGAATCTTGGTAAGAACAGTCATCTAGCCAGTGGTAGTTAGCTAGATAGTTTTTATTTAATAAGGATTATGCCCAATGGCGCAGCATGCAGCAATGAATCTACAGTATCGGTCCATGTCAGGGTTTCCAAACCTGAAGAATTCTGGAGGCTCCTTGCTCTGCACATTTTAGAGCTTTTACTACCTGCTTTGACACCCATCTCAGCTGAGGAAGCGCTTGTATAGGAGCTCATTAGTTGGATCAGGTGTATTTGGAGCAGAGAAAACAATAATGGCAACACTGTGGCAAATATGGGCTTCCAGGGCTAAAGAAGGGAAACCCTGATATGTGACATGTGAGACAACCAATACAATTGGACATAAAAAGCAACCAAAGCCAAAAGTACCACAGCCAAAGATGTATATAGATGTTAAGAATACAGACGATAATGAGAAAATAATTTATTGATAAAACTATATAATTCTTATGTAAAAAAATAACAGCAGTGTCCCGTGTAGTCCAGATATTCATTTACTCCCATTGTAGCTAAGCAGTGCAGTTCCATTGTTGCATGCTGCTCGCAAATGACAACAATTATATTTTATTGATTTATCTAAAACCCACAAAATGTAAACAGGTTTTATTCAGGGTAAAACATTTAAACCTCCCACAATTGATTTTTTTTTCCCTTAAGTAAATGTGTATGAATATTAATATTAATAATATGTATTACACACTTTAAGAGGACTTCAGAGGCCTGGCTTCATTATCTAGAGATAATGGGAGCTAGAGAATGAGCAACGATAGACAGAATCTCATTCTGCAGACAGAATGTAAGGAATCTTAATGGCCTGCTTAAGCACCTGCAAACAGAAGCAGCAGCCTCTGATTTTAAAAGTTTTAATGACCTTCATGAGATGACTGCAGGATTGGTCATTTTTACATTTGCATTTAAATTTCTCCTTTAGTCACAAGTAATACAGTAGAATGTTGTAGAAATGGAATTTCTATTATATTTCTATTAAAAGTAAATGAACATTTTACACAAAAATTGTTTGTATTATTTCTGATATATCGTAGGGTAAAATAAATAAGATGCATTATAGCCTCTTAAGTCAATTAGATAACAATTTTGATGAATGAATAATTTTTCAACAAATTTTAAGCATTTTAGGGAAAATATACAAAGATACATTTTATGCATTCCACTCTGTTCCACACTACTGAAGCAGTGAAGGCACCTGAAAAAAAAGTGTTAGGTGGAGAAAGAGAGACAGCCATTGTCATGAGGTGTATCAAAGGCCAAAATCAACCAGAGATCTTCCAGATCATACAGTTTCATTCTGTCCAGTAATTATGAGAATATTTAAATAACTTATATTGTGAAAAATATTCATTTGACTTTATGTCAGGTACAGAGTGCCATTGTAGTAAGCTTCGAAATGTTGATAGCCCCTCCCATGCTTCCCATGAGACAAATAATGAAATTACCATTGCTGAAAGGACTGTTGGTATGTATGCTCTATCTTATACCTAAAATTATCTAGGCCTCTCAATAGGTGTTTTTAGGGTAAAATGTATGGAAAATGTATGGAAAATGTATGGAAACAACTGGCACTCTATAACTTTGTCAGAAGTGTTTCTTCAAGACTGTCAGTATCCAATTATTAGTGATGATTCCATTGCTGAGCAAAAAGCAGCAGCACTGACATCATCTCTTCTAGCTTCCTGAAACACAATAGTTCTCAGAAAGGTGGAGGGAGGAGAGACCACATAGCATGCTGAATCAGGAGAATGAGGCATCATACATGTGTGGTGTAATCCCGATGTCCTATGATGTCAAGATTGCTTACCACATTTGTTGTCTTGTGCTCAGTATGACATTATAGTACACTGTAGTTATGAGTTTCATAATAGGCTTCTTCCACCCTTTGCCCCAGCTACTTACATTACTGATAAACCTCTTTGGCAGTGTGGTTAGTTTTCATTTATGTGCAGTCTACGCAGTATACATTAATACTTCATGTAATCTTCTTAATTAACATTCATGTGTTTGTTGGGCTTTTCAGTGTGGCCTTTACCTGTGATCAAGCCTTACCACATTTGGCATTGCACACCAGAGACATAGAAGGTCAACCCAGGAAAGGCAGTGTCACGATACACTGATCACGTGGTATGGCTCACCGCTTGCATTGGTATTTTATTGTTGACTGTGTTCACTGTGACTGACCCCTTGTTTGTAACCACACCCCCTTGTTGTGAGTGTACTTCATCACACCTGCACCTGGTTACAACATTTATGTATGTATTTAAACCTCTGTGTTGGTAGTGTTGGCTGTTGGTCATTGTTAGCGTTAGTGTATATTGTTCACAGGTTGTGCTTGGTGTTCATGTTTCTGCCTGTGCCTATGTTTCTATGTCATTATCATTTACATCAAGCTGCACTGGATTGGTATATGTGAGTGCCGTTAACATTTATTGATTCTCCGTGTTTTTACTTTCGTCAAATAAATGTCTGCTTATGTCGAGAGAGGTCTGTGCATCATGCTCTTTGCTCTGCAGCACTTGGGCTGGCACAGGCATTTGTTCTTGTTTTAATGAATGGTAAGGATATGTTTTAGTTGTTTAACTTTCTATCTGAGGCTTCTTATTTATTATGTAATTTACCATGTTTTAGGTACAGTGTTTATCAATTCATTTTGCCAACACATCTGAGGTTTCTCATTTCTTTGTACAAAGTGCAGGTATACTTAAATAGAATCTACTCACTGGTCAATCTAATAAACAACAATTTAAATGCACATTGTAGGCATTCAGTTACTGACTGGAGCCCATTTGTTATAGATTAAGTTAAGTGTTCAGGACATATTGGTTGTGTAGGTGTTTCTGCTCTGTTTACACATACTAGCACCTTAGTAAACAGCTTGCTTGTATGCTGGGTATGCATATAATAAAAGATAAGCTAGAATCTCTATCCATGTAGAGTTTCTGTTAGATATTCTCTAACCATGTGTCAGTGGGCAATTGCTTACACCAGGACCACTGTAGTAGTAATAATATCTTCCAGTTTTCTGGTTGAAATTATATATATGGGACTATAAAAGGAAGGACCTTTTGAAGCTGTCTTTTTTTCTGATGGGATCTTGTCACTGCTTTAAATGGACTTTGATTTTTGTTTCAGCAACCTTTGTGAAAGGCACTATATAAATTGTATTTATTATTAGTCAGACAATAATCTATGGCATGCTCCTGTATGGTAAGTCTATTAGATGTACATGTTCTTAATATATGTATCTAATAAACTGTCAATTTTCTGAAACAGTATATGTAAGATACTGTTCATCACTAACAATTTATTAATGAAGTTATAACTTTGAAGATGTGTTAACCTGCCAAAACTGACTTGTGAGATGTTGTCATGTCTGTCCCACTGGGGTGGATGATCTGATGAAAAGTGGTTACTGGCCTGTCACCATCAGTTTCTCCATTATTTATGCTATAAACAACTTTTTTTTTTTTTCCCCAAGAAATGAAGATAGCAGCACCAGGCTTGTCTTATTTGCATATTTAAAAACGCTCCATCAGAAAACAGTTCACTTTTGCTATGCGAGTTATTTAACTTATGTACTCTGCAGTAATATAAAACAGCTTGTGGTGTGTTTTGCAGTAAACATTGCACATTTAATCATACTGTATTCAATTACACTGGGAAGATATCTGTCTAGTTTCAGCAAAAGCTTCATGGAATGTTTGGCTGTATGATGAGGTCAAAGAACTCTGTGAGAAGTGTAACTTTTTCTTCTGTCTGTACTCTCAAATGCTTGCTGTTTCTGTGGATGGTCATTTTCACAACTTCAAAGGTCCTCCCTTTTGTTGTTCCTTATATGATGACCTCTGTTACACAGTTTGCTTTCCTCTACTTTCCAATGAATAATATGAACCTGTAGTCTAAGACTTCCAGTTTTCTACTTAGCACTGACTATATAATTAGTCACATTAAAAGTCGACGCTGATTCAGTTGATGTATGGTAAAATGCCCTGGACTGTTGTGGAAATTAACATGCAATCAATATTACTATCGTCAGCAATCCCACATCTGGCCACCAGAGGTCCACCTCTCCGGAATACTAGTATGGTCTCAAGTTACTGTTTCGCCTGTTTTCAATTAATACCACCAGCCAGTCTATTTAAACCCACTAAACCAAACACTCAGTATGAAATATTGCCTCTACCATTATTAAGCATTACCAAGCTGTTACATATTATCTTGCCTATTCTGTGTTTTGAACTCTGCTCATGTTTTTTGATCTGTGCCTTCCCTGGTTTTGACCCTGGTTTTGACTTCTTGGAATATCACTTTGCTTTGCCCCAATATTATCCATTTACTTGCAAATGGATTCCTATCATGTCTTTGAGACTCTCCCATCATAATTGCTACCGAATTCATTCTCAGCCATGGCCCTTGAAAATCTAATTGAATGTGTCTGAATTTTTAATTTTTTTAAGAACTGTAAATGAACTGGAATATTTGCAAAGTAACTCAGACTTTAGGGACCTTTTGCTGTTTTACAGTTTTGACATCCATAATGTTTTAATTGATTGTCTTGTTTATGACTCCCTAAATAAAAATGGCAGAATGTACAAAGAAAGTGAAGCTCTGTTCTTCAAATTAAGTGTGTGAACACCCTATTTAGCCAGTGCTTAGTGGGTGGTAATACAGTGGTACAAGAAAAGAAATTAATCAATTTCAGTAGGTCTAGCATTGAAGTGACTGCTAAATTGTGTTTTAGCACATTTGTAATTAGTAGTAGGATTTCAGCCTTTGTTATTGAGAGAAACCTACATGTAGGAACATTTAGATTCTCAGCCAATGTTGGATCTATTTCATCATCTATGTATGAATGCTTTCCTACTCCTTTTTCATCTGGCTTTATCTAAACACAGCATTTTAAACAGTCAGGGTTTAAATTCACCCCTTCCCTAAAACACACACACACACACACACACACACACACACACACACACACACACACACACACACACATATATATATATATATATATATATATATATATATTGTTAGTACAGCACAGCGCATAGTCATAGTCCTCACTTTTATTACATTTTGTTACCAACAGCATCACTTGACATCAGTATCATGTCACTCTGACATACCAAATAATAAAGCAAAGTCAGTTGTAACATCATTTCACTCCACAAAGTGTCACAATATCCGAATGTCTCCAAAATCTGTCAGTTGACATAATTATGTCAACTTGACATCAAAGTTGACAAAAGCAGTTTTTATGACATCTTGTGCTTTAAGCCTTTAGAAATGTTTATGCATGTTTATCAGTTGTCATGAAGGGCTTATGTAGGTGTCATATAGCCTTCTAAACCACATCTTCAGTTACGTGTTAGCAAAAAGTGTTTTATAACAACACGTCAAACCTCTTGTCTCATGCATTTCTGTGAGACTCATGTATGCTAAATTCATACCTTACAAAAATGTTTGTTTATAGTCAAGTTTATTGCTTTGACTGTATTTGATTTGTTGCTATGGCAATAAATAAAAGCTGAAATGTAAATTGCTAAGCCCTACTGCCACATTACTTAGACATGCTTATTAGATGCATTAGATTAGCCAATGAGCTGACGGTTTCTGTAAATGGATTTGCCATGCCACTCTCGTCTTAACTTGCTTAGCTAAAATGTTGAAGTGAAAGTTCAGTGGTGCATTTTCATACAAAACAAAATTCAACATTGTGATTTTCCATTTGATTGCATGTACATCCCAGAGTACTACAGTGATGGCAAACACCTTAAAATGTGTTAATATGTTAATGTATTAAATATATGTATGTGTGTATGTCTTACAATTCCTTCAAGAGCTTTAGCAGTTTTTCAGTTTTTCTGAGGTTGATGGTCTGAAAAATATATTTAGATTGATGCCTGAATATTTGGCTCATCTTTCAATACATTCTGAGGTGCCAGTGATTGGATGTTGCACTGCAAGAGCCCTTGATAAGAGTTTTGTGTGGTGACACCTCACTGTCCTCAGTTTGTGGTGGTTCCACTGATTCACAGTCCTTAGTAAATCCTTATTGATCTGAGGTGAGTATACATAATGCAGAGAACAGATGTGCTTTTGTGTGCTAGTAACATAGATCATACAATCTTTCTCAAAAAAATATGAGAAGTTTCTCTAGGGAGTTTTACTTTGTCACTGTTGCTCTTAACTTGCTCACAGGGGGCTTGGAATTGAACATTTGTAAATCTGCTTTGTGACAACATCTGTTGTAAAAAGCACTATATAAATACATTTGATTTGATTTGAATGAGTGGTCCAAGTTTGTTAGTTCTTTCTAAACATCTCACCACCAACCGTTCTGTCCTCTATCCTGGCTGTGTTCATTCCTGCCTCTCATTGCACTTCCTCTGACAGGTCCCTTGAAAACTTACATAAAAAGACACATTGCATTGATCTCTCCCCCATTGGCAGAACAAATTCTGAATGGCATCCCATACTTTGCAATCACAAATGCAAAGTGTGCAGTGTGAGCAAAGTGTGCAAAGTGGGCAGTGGTAGCTCGGTGGTTGACTAGTAATCAGAAGTTTGCCATTTCAAGCCCTCCACCAACAAAATGTCAATGTTGGACCCCTGAGCAAGGCCCTTAACCCTCAGTTGTTCAAATTGTATTCAGTCACTTTGGATAAAAGCGTCAGCTAAATTCCATAAATGTGCTTTTTACTTTATGTACAGTGTATAAATTCCTATTTAAATGTTGCCTTTGTCTGGGATGATTTATGTTTCTACTGAAAAATAGCTATATGGATAACTGGACCGACTGTAATAATATATATACTTAATAGTTATAATTTGCTAATATTACAGCAGATGGTCATAAAAGTAATTTGTCAATAGTAACTGATTTCAGGCTTTCCATCAGGCTCATGCAGTAACTTGCGAAGTAGCTAAGTTAAAATTCAACATCAGAATCTGAGAGGACTGTTAAAACTGCCTCAGGAAGTTAACTGTTAGGAATCTCAAGTTGAATTATTTGAGAGAGTTGCATTTTTTGCAACTCAGAATACTTGCATGCAGTAAAAATCTTATTATAATGTAATGTTGAACATAAATAATAATACACAACGATAACCTATATTTTGTTAAAAGTAACAAGTTCTGACAGACATTGGCTAGTTAGCGAAAGGTAGATAAAGAGAAGCATTTAGCTTAATGTTATAAGCTGCCATGGTAGCCCAGTAAATGTCACTGGGCAGATGCCAGTTAGCTACAAAGTACCCATTCTTAAACGCTATCTACATTTACAGATAAGTGATATGATATCTGTTTTTTCTACGCTGATCATAGTTACAACTTAAGTACCCTTTCCTTTTAATTCTGCAATATGCAAGAACCACTGTTTTCATAGGAACTAAGATGTGGGCCTTGACTGAAAGGTCTGAGAAAGATGAAAAAATCAAGGAGGGGGATGTTGTGGATGTAGTTTATGAAGATGAAAGCTCTTCTGCTGTCATCTTGAAGCTGAATGGTAACTATTCATCAAGTGCATAAAATACTGAATTAAAAAATTATTTTATTGATATTACATTGAATATACTGTCATAAAAAGGTTATCCAACCTTGTTTATTATCAAGATGTTAAATACATGTGTCTTAGCATTCCTTTTTGAACTATCAAATAGTTCTTCAGTTTAGTAACTTGAAATGTACATACTTGAATACATTTCTTACATTTCTCATTCTCATTCAAAGCTACAAAAGCCTGAATATTTGCAAAGAGATATTTTAGGAATGTGGAAGACAGAGTACTTTTTGGTCAGCTATAATTAAGGATCTTATAGTGGCCATTTTTTAAAGGAGAATGCTTGACACCTATGGTCTACCCATGGACTGGAAATGCCAGAAAGAGTTCTCAACCCAAGCCAGCCTTGAACCCAACAAAAATGGACCTTATTTTTAGTAGACTACAAATATGTGTCTTTCATCACAGTCTATGATTATGCAAAGACTGGGGATTAATATTTGCAAGACTGCAACAAGACTCTTTTTGAGATTATTTCCCATCATACTGCTGTTGAAAATCTACAAGAAGAACAGAAATAAAAGCAACTTTTGGCCACAGCTGCTGTTTTGTGTGCAGTGGTTTGTTCTAAAAAACATCAAAAAGAAAAAGACAAGAACCACGGTTTCCAAGGCCTTCCCAGAGTCTCCTCCAGGTCTCTCATCTATGTGATGTTCCTGTACCCGCTCTGCTTCCTCCTGTTTGGTGCTTGAGAGAGCCCACCTATTGGTTGTTTAGAATGTCTTGTCACTATTTGCGGGAGCCAAGGCTAAAAACTCATAACATTGAACATGGTTGATGTCAAGATGAAAAAAGACACTTTAGACCGCCATTCTGACTACCTTTAACAAAAACTCTTATGATTTTACTCCTATATTGAAAATTTGTGTGCAACAGTGAAAGAGCTTGAA
The DNA here is from genome assembly GCF_041902795.1 of Electrophorus electricus. NCBI lineage: Eukaryota > Metazoa > Chordata > Actinopteri > Gymnotiformes > Gymnotidae > Electrophorus > Electrophorus electricus. The sequence goes on along the minus strand of NC_137498.1, from coordinate 26,892,626 downwards.
AAATCATTTGGTGTAAGGCCATTATTACGCAGTGGTCTTGTTGGAATACTGTAATTACCACAGAATCAGTACTTTAAACAATTATATATAAAAAATATAATACTCAGTTTATTTTTAAAGTGTTTATTTTAATCCAATTTTAACCCATATTTCAACAAAATTGAACATTTTATCAGTTTCTGCTCTAGATATAGAGACATTTAGAGAATATATGAACTGTAAACTAGTCTGTGTTCCCAATTTCTTATTCAATACACCAAGTTCCATCTCATCTACTAGTCCTTTGTCTTGTTAGATAGCAATTAATAAAAAATAGAAACATACAGTTAAGTATTTTATATTATTCCAATTTTTTTTTGGCTATTTTTGGCCTAACCACCTTTGTATATGATGAGCTTTAAAAACAAAACAATAAAAAACAAAGCAAACAAATAAACAACAAAATAACCAACAGCAACGACAAAGGCAGATGCACATTCATGAATGCCCTTTATTTGGACTCATGAAAACTATATCTATATGCAATATATGTAAATATATATTAGATATATAATAAATAATCTTAATAAAATGTTTATTATTGCCATCAAAAAATTGCAGATTTTCCCTACTGTAATGTTTCTTAATGACATTGTAATAAACCACAAATATTACACAAATATAAAATAATATTATTAAAATTGCATCCTATCTTTTAAGGAATATAGCACAAATGAGACTATATCTATGTCTGCAAGATGCTAAGAAATTTAAGTTTTGTTTTTTTTTCAAGTTTACTGCTGTAATACATTGCTCATAGGACTTCCTTCTACAACAAACAAACTTGTACAATTTTTTTTCAGGTCAGCAAAAATATATAAGGGGTTAGTAAAACTCTGATCCACTGGCCTGGGGGTAAAATCTTTCAGTTAATGTTCAAATCCAATATCAAAATGGAAAAAAAATGTCATCTGAGTGACTTTGACCATAACATGTTTGCTGTTGACAGATGGCTCCTTGGATTCTATAGAGTTTATACAGAATGAGGTAAAACACAAACAAAAAACTTTTTTTTTTTCAGAAATAGCAATTCTGTGGGTGGAAATGCCTTTTCGATGAGAGACGTTTGTTTGAACTGACAGGAAGGCTATGGTAACTAACATACCCACTCTTTACAACTGTCGTGAACAGAAAAGAACCTCTAAACATGCGATATTTTAAGCAAAAATAAAGCCTCAGTCAAAAGAAAAAGACCAAAGACCCATTGTAAAACATTTTTAAAGGATAGCAGAGCACATATAAACCTTCCATTTATTTCCAAGATGCTAGAAAAAGCTCAGCAGCTAAGATCATACTTGAATCAAAACCACATACTTGAAGTCTTTCAGTCAGGGTTAAGGCCTCATCATAGTACAGAGACAGCACTGATTAAATCTGTTCTTTTTGCTATATTGCTTGATCTGAGTGCAGCATCTAACACTATAGATTACAACATTTTACTAGATAGACTCAAAAAATGTTGTTGGGATTAGAGGAATAGCCCTTTCTTGGTTTAAATCTTATCTAGCCAGTTTGTTAACATAAATAGAGACTTTTCAGCATACAACTGTATGCACTTGTATTTGCAGGTTTGATGGGATTGGCTATCATGCATACTAAGTCTTTTGGTTAATTAGCCTAATGGACGTCTATGGAACAAGGAGGAGGAGAGAGAGCGACATTTATTACTGAAGGTGCAGCACGCTTGCGCACGCACACGTGCACTAACCCACCCTGTGGCTGGACCACCGATATTTTATACTTCAGTTAGTTGGATCTCATGTGCCATCGAAACAAGTACATTACAGTGTCTGCGTTCTCATCTAACCATTGCTTTTAATGTCAGACTCAGCTAAGTCTGTTGATGCTGCAGAGTGCGTTGTTCCATTCCCAGGATAACCGTGATGGGACTGTAAAGCGCTTAGAAGACACAGTCTGTGAAAGGCAGATCGAATATTTATTAGCCTACCATGGACCTCTTGGCTCGTTTAAGTGTAAGTTGATACGTAAACCCAACCATTAATTTAGAAATAGCCTGCATGGTATGTCTACAGCAAACCTCACAAGTGTGAATCAGCTCTTAGACTACAGTATTCATCTGTGTCCGACTAAACAAACATAGGTGCCAATGTCAATGAAACACTGGTGAATTTGATGTGTGTCGTTGCCGAAAATGTTCCTTTACCATTTGAATGCTAGAAAATGTTATGCTATATGATATATTTTACAATGTCGAGTGTTTTCTGATACCTGATAGCTCCAAACTGGCTTTGGTGTAATATGTGCTCCGGCAATGCCAGAAAGGTGTCGGTACTAACTTCCCTCAAATGTCCTCTTTAAATCTGCTTTAACAGAATAATCTTAAATCTGATTTCCCTTCTATTTTCAGGTTTTGTCTTTTTTTTCTTTTGAGCTTGTAAAAGACAAAGGTTAACCTGGAAATTAAGGAAGTGTCATATAGCCTATTAGAAACATACAAACGTTAGTCACCGCACTAAAGAAAGGGGGCTTGCGCTCAGGAAGGCGCGTTGCCAGGGAAACGGGATGCGGACAAGCAGAGAGGTTGCCATGTAGAGGCGGTATAGAAGGCGATAAAAAAGGCATTCTGGTGGCGCACTGACGAAGACCTCCTACTAACCCACAGACCTCCTACTAACCCACATTTCAACTTACAAGGAGCGCAGTGGCAATGAGGCGGTGATTCCACTAGCCTGTCGAGGACCCCACAGCTTTGCCCCGAATCACAAAATGGTAAACTGCGCTCTTTTCTTAACTAACCTTATCATTTAAACTGACTAGCGCGATTAGATCACTCCAGGTTCTTTCCGGCACGGTGTGGTAACTACCTATCTGTGGTAACATAGGGCTAAATATATAGAGTAGTTTTAATTAACTGACATGTATGTTGGAATTTTACGGTTTCTCAACTGGCACACAAGTCGGCCGCCATGACTTACATTCACGGAGACCGTTGCTTCGCTAAACAGGGAGGATATTGTGTAATGGCGCCTAGATACCAGGTGAAGGTAAGCGCGTTGTCTGTTACTGCGTATGCACTAAAAATATCCATACCGATTATATGCTAACTACACGAAACCATCTCAAAATTATCGTAGTAGAGAGAGTGTATATAAAAACGGGTTTTCTTTTAGTGGAATGTGGCACGGTGTTCACCGGTTCACAGTGTGCTTTAGGGATAGAGAGTGACGTATAGGCCTAGTTGACATTGGCGAATGACGGTAAAACGTCTAAGAAATCCTGTCGCATTATAAAATGTTTTGAAACGTGACGAATAGTGTTCTTTATATATATATATATATATATATATATATATATATATATATATATATATATATATATATATATATATATATATATATATATATATATATGTGTGTGTGTGTGTGTGTGTGTGTGTGTGGGGGGGGGGGGGGGGGGATTTAGCTAAACGCTACATTTGAAATGTCTGTAGGTCAAGGTTTGTTTGTCAGGATTTTCTTCCTAAATATTTTGTTGGTAAAACTATATATTAGCCTGTTATCCTTCTTTTTTTAATCTTCAGTTTTGAAGGTATAGTGCCTTTATCGTCCTATGTTTTTGTACATAATCTGAGTTTAATCTTAGTGTGTGACCATGTGCAAGAAAAATGTAATTAGTTAAACAAAAAAGAATGTGTGTAGAGGCTTCCTGAAACCCATCTACAGTAATATTCTCTAAACATCCTCAAAATGCTGTTTATTAATTTTGTAACTGCCCAGTGACCTCATGCATGTATCAATGTCAAGGTCATCAGTTAAAAGAAGGATACATGTGGCACAACCAGTGTATGTGACATGGGTTTATCCAGGACTTCGAACACCCACACATGGTGAAGGTTTGACAGCAGTGGCTGAACCCACCACCAGTGGTAGAGTGGTTGGATGTAGCTGCAGCTGTCCTGAAATGTAACCTACTTCCATAGCTGAGAGAGCTTCCTATATCTTTGATCAATGTACTGTTGTGCTCCACTACATTCACCTTTATTGGTTTGTTTTTTGTTTATTGAGATATTGAGATATTGAGGGTATCCAGCCTGTGGGTAGCTTTTGCCTAGCTTTTGTTGCTGGTGAATGTTGCTCTATTAGTCTCTCATCAGACTCCCACTCACCATTCTGCAATAGTGTTTCAGTTGGCGCACTGCTGATGGTGCAGTGAGGAGAGTGAGTCTGAATGGTTATGGTCACCACAGTGCGACAGTGCAAGGTAGTAAAGCTTGCCTTGTCATACCTCTGTGATTATTCATTCTGTTGAAGGATGAAGACTCACTTGCACTGAAAATAGTGCTTAGTTCCATTGCAACACTGTAAGTGGTAATCGGTTTTATTTGGACCACATTGGAAGCTTCCAGTCAAACTTCACTGCAAATGCTAGCACTTTAACTCAAAAACCACATTCTAAGTATAGCAATTGAGTGTCAGGTTAGGAAATGCTGTTCTGTCTGATTACCTGTTATGTCTGATCTTTAGATGATGGCTCTGGGATCATACTGTCTCACATAACATTTAGTAGAAGACATCATATTTCACTGCGATCTGACAGGTGCTCTTTCAATTCTTTAACGGCTTATGTAGCTTGTAAAAAATGTCATTGTCAGGCATCAAGACATTGTTTAATACCAACCTTATGAGGTTGCAAGCCTGCTGAGCAAAACAAGTAATACTTATTACACTGGTGAACAAATCCAAAGAGGTATGCTGGGAGTTGGGCATTGTTCTGTGTCATCAGGGGCCGGTGTCATATTTTAAAGAAACCCTGGCAATACATGGCCAGTTGGGGTTTTGTAGAAATTTGGGCTTGGTCTTCATTACAAAGACATCTCACTATTTATACCCTTTATTCTGCTTGTAGTATTAAGCAAATCCATACAGTGATGATGTGATGTGTCTTACAAGATTCCTTTGTGTTACAGGTTAGAGTTGCCTTGAAGTGGTGATGGTGCGAAATACATCCATTGTTGTGTATGAGTGTGGCAGACTGTAGTGTAGCCTCATGCTGAGCTGTCAAGCATGCCTCTTGGAAGACTAATAACCATAGCCGGTCATTATTTACATTGAATGAAGGCAGCTTCTTTGCCTGACAGACAATGCCATTTCTAAAGCTTAGGTCTTTATATCGGTGAGATAAATCTTGGCATGTCCCAGGCGTTTTCTCACCCCACAGGCTTTGAAGAGTAGAGGAGACACACACTAAAGTTGACTTGGTCTCTCCCAGAATCCCATAGTTTAAACATCCATAACAAGTTGTGTAGAATCTGTAACACGGGTTAATGAAGCCTAACCCATATGTCAAACAAGTGTATGTTCTCTCACAATTTATGGTTTTTACAATTTACAAAGAACATTCTTGTCACATGTACACTGTAGGGAGGGGAATCATTTTCACCAGACATTACATCGCAGTATTTCGTCAGTCATCAGTACATCTGGAACACTGGCCAGCTGCATGTTCTACAGTCGTTTAAAAGCTGTAAACAAATTAGTTACGTTAAACCAGCAACATTTATAAACACATAGTAATATGAAATTGCTAAGATCTTATCCTGTTATACCATTGTCTTATCTTGTTATTGTTTTATTCAGTCACTGTAATCTCTGTACTCAGTTTTTGACAGATTTCTTTAACTGACTACTGTTTTGTTAACTAGCAATGGTCAGAAATTGTGTTGGCATTGTGTTAACTAGCAAGGGTCAGAAAATGTGGATATTTGATGCATATCAGGTATTATAAAATAGTGTCATATTTTTGCAGTATCATATTTGTTATTTATCATTATTAAAAAATAACCTACATTTCTATTTCTATCATTTGTGCTTGTGACCTTTTTAACCATTGAAATTGACTTTTTAAAAATGTTCTTCATTTTCTCTTAAAATTTTTTAAACATTTATTCTCAACAAACTTTCAGCTAAAAACTGAAGGACTGAAAAGGTCAGAAAAGGATAAGTAAGAGAAGCAAAATTTGATGTGGAATAAAATATAGGAATTAATCTGAATGCTTTATATAAAAGGCTCCGTGCTGCTCTGTTTTGAATGCTTAGCCCTATTTCAATATTGGTTCTCTCTTTCCCTGGCCAGTTCATGGTAACAGTTGTAATACTTTTTGTAGATCAGTGTATGTTCAGAGATTTACTTTAGTGTTCACTGTCTTAAGACAAAACATGGAATGTAATGATTTACTGCTCAGTTAAATTCTACTTTGTGAATATTGCAGATCAGTTTCTTGAAGTGCACAAGCTAATGAGGTTGAGGAAAAAAGTGTAGTTGCTGAGTTCATTAGAAACTGCTCCCTTATGGCAACTGACTAGTTAGGCATGTCCATTGGAATGAACCAGAAAATGGGGAGCAAAGAGAACTTAAGTTTCTATAATATTCTTTGGTATGGTAAATAAAATTCTCTAGTGTCTTAGCTAATGTCGCCATCCTGCCCCACCCTTGCAGGTTCAAGATTTGGTTAACTCATAATCGAATGGTGATTCAGGGATGTCCTTAAAAATTTTGCTGTGACAATATGAGACCAGCTTGAGACCAGTTATCCAAAAATTAATGTTGAGTGGAATTCCAGGCTCATATGGCCATAATTTTCATGACTGTATATGTTCTTTGTGTTGACATTTAAGTTTTGACATGAGCTAACCTTTTGAGTCATCTTTTCATATGTTAGAGTAACAAGATATGGTGTTCTCTCTCTAGAATTAATAGGCCTCCTTCCCAACAGGAGAAAGTAATGCTTTAAAGATAGTTATTACAACCATCATTATATGATACCTGCCATCTTTTTGTCAACAGTTAAAAAGGGATGTATCCATATGGAATGTCCTGGGCAAATGTTTTGCATATTATGATATTATACATATGCTTTAGTTTAACCTTTAACAAGTATTACAGATTTTGCAGCAGATATGTTGATTATTGTGAGTTGTCACTGCAGTATCTGTCAGACATTGTTAACAGTGGCAGGTAAAATATGAAAATGTAAAAAAACAAAACAAAAAACATCTGGGATGGAACGGAACCCACTGTTCTGCAGTGGCTATAGATTATCAGTCTACCATAGCAAACCCAGCTCCCAATGTGGCTGCAGCTCATGTGGCCCAACTGGTGGAGCCAGAAGAGTAAGACAGCACAAAATTCATAGGTCCTGTTTCCATGCAGAACTTATACTGTCATAATAACAAATATGTTTCACTCTGGATAACAGCAGCTGCCAAATGCTGTAAATGTAGCAGACCTGGTCCATGAGCTGTGTGTAGTCTGTCAATGAGCTAATGGGGAACAGTCAAGTGCCTTGCCTTAGTTAGGGAACACCTTAGTTAGTAACACCTTTGTGCTGAGTGAGCAACTGATTTACTTGACTCTCAGCAGTTCAGTGTCCACAGCATCAATTGCTGATGGTTTCGACTCACATTTTCAGCACACTCGTTGAACCGTTACCTCATAACAGTACTCCTAAGAGAGCCACAGGAGTTTGAAAAGTGGGTGAAAGCATTTAATGACCACTCCGCCAAACTGCTTCCTCTGTGGAGCAGAAAGTATGGGATCATTATGGCACTTCTGCTTCCATACATTGACAGAAAAAAATGAATATGTTCTGAAGGCCAGTGACCACAACCATAGAAAATATGTAAATACAGTTTATCAGAAATGTTCAGTGCAAGCGAATTGTTTGGCTTATGTTCTGAATTGACTTAAGTAATCTTCATTGTGATTTATGGTTAGTCATATATTTAATTCACTAAACAGTTTTATAGCACTTTGGCACTATAAATTTCTTAAAGCTCATTAACACTGGCTCCCTTAATAACTCTCCCCCTGTCTCTTTCTCTGTGTCTCTCTTTCTCTCTCTCTCTCTCTCTCTCTCTCTCTCTCTCTCTCTCTCTCTCTCTCTCTCTCTCTTTCTTTCTCTTTCTTTTTCCTCTCTTTCTCTTTCTTTCTCTCTCTCTCTCTCGCCAGTCTAATCTGAAGAGCATGGAGCGGGAGCTTCAGTGCCCTGTGTGTAAGGATATAGTGAAGCAGCCGGTGGTGCTGCCCTGCCAGCACAGTGTGTGTCTGCTCTGTGCTTCTGAGGTGCTGGTGCAGAGTGGCTACCCGCAGCCCGAGCTGCCCCCTGAGCCCAACTCGCCTGCCTCCACCCCCAACACCCGTTCGCCACGCCAGGCCCGCCGGCCCACACCCAAAGCCGAACGCATGCTGCGTCCAGGTCTGTGGTTGTATATGTGTGTGGCCCATGGTTTCTGTTATTCCTGCTTGTGCAATCCTGCTGAGTAGCATCATGCTTTGCCTGAAGATAGTGCTGGTGCTTCTAGACTCACAATTTTGCATAGTGCATTAGCGAGCAGTAATGGAAAGGTAAATTGAGAAGTAAATTCAATAAGTAAGAAAATGAACAAAAGAGGGAAATAGGTAATGATGGAAGGGGATAATTGACAATGCCTTCATGTTTTCTCCTATACAATCGTGCAGGTTTTGGAACGTATCCAGGGCGTAGGCGTAAGGAGGGCCCTTCCCAGGCCATGCTCTTCCCCTGTGTCCCCTGTGGTCGAGACGTGGAACTGGGCGAGAGGGGGCTGGCTGAATGCATGAGGAACCTCACCCTGGAGCGTATAGTGGAGAGGTAATGCACAGAGACACAGTTCGCTCTCAGTACTCCCCAATGCACTGGACATGTTATAGGCTGATGTATTCAGAGTCACTCTAACTGAACCAAGGGATACTTTACATTGAAAAAAATTACTGTCTGGCACACAATGGTCTTGACTACCTGATATTTAAGGTTGCTATGTCAGTTCTTGATTTGCTGAGGCCTCAATAGTTCAGTTAATACTGGATTAACCAGGCAGCTAGAGTTTGGTTTTGGAGCAAATACAGTGACCATAGCAGCTAACAGGGCACAAGGCGCACATGGCATTCAATAACAGTGTCCTGTTGAAACATGCAGGTACAGGCATACGGTGAGCCTCGGCAGCGTGGCCGTCATGTGTCAGTTCTGCAAGCCGCCGCATGCCCTGGAGGCCACCAAGGGCTGTGCCGACTGCAGGGCCAGCTTCTGCAATGAGTGCTTCAAGCTTTACCACCCCTGGGGCACGCCCCGCGCCCAGCATGAGCATGTGCTGCCCACCCTCAACTTTCGGCCCAAGGTGAGCCATGGGACTAGGCCAGCAGCAGCCGCCCTTTCGGTGGAGGCTTAGGGGTTTGAAAATCTGCAGCAGCTCTAACACGCTCCTCTGCAGCAGCTATCATAGTATGAACAGTGGTCTATAGTTCAGGTTCATGAAGTAAAAATACACCCCCACAATTTTGTTCCTTTCTGCTTGGCTTTGCCAATTAGTTCAAGCTAGCAGGTAGGATGAATTGTGGCAGGACACTGACTTTCTGAACCTGAGCTCTTATACCTGTGAGTGGTAGTACTGTAGTATTATCAGTTATCATTAATAAACTGCATGTATCCAATTCTGCATATCCATTTATATCTTAGTGCTTTTCAATTCAGAGGTATTCCTGACACTTTCTCTTTGCAGTTCCTAACTGAACTGAAGCTTCAAAGGTCTCAAAAAAGGTTGCTCTGTGCTAGCATGACTGTGTTGTAAAAGTCTCTTCTGTTCTAGCGTGACTGTGCTATAAAAGCCTGCTTTGTGCTAGCACAACTCAGCTCTCTCTTAAAACTATCAAGTGCACTCTTTGAATGAGGCTCCTAACTGAGTCATTGTTATTTCATAATCACATAATCACAGTCATAATTCCTCCCTCTGCCACTACCTGTAGGTACTGACATGTCTCGAACATGAACAGGAAAAACTGCAGTTCTACTGTAAATCGTGCCAAAGGCTCCTCTGCTCCCTCTGTAAGCTCCGTCGAGTCCACGCAGGCCACAAGATTGTGCCTGTCACCCAGGCATACCAAACACTCAAGGTAACTTCCAGAGTTAGGGTCTATTTAGTTTTACTTTTCACCTGAGTTGGACATCTGTAATTTAGTGCAAGGAAATCAGTAAATGACTGTGTTCATGTGACAAAATATTTTAATATTCGTAGTCATTATTATACAGTTATATATTTACACATTCTGTTTTCTAAGGCCAAAACCTTTAACGAAAAGTGTTTTTTGTTTTGGCTCAGAACTACAGAAAACTGAATTTAAACTGAGGTTAAAGGAAAGAATATCAGCCCTACCTCTCAAGGTTAATAACATCAGCCCTATTTGTACTGATACAAATCATAGACCTTTTATACATTGCCTAAATGTGACCACATGTAACTGGATGTATGAACATAATCATAAATAAAACATGTACTGAGTTGCAAATACTTAACACTGAATGTCTTTCTTAAGCATGACCTGTAACCTCACATGACTGCAAGCTATAATCATCACATGACTCATATTCATGACATGCCTGTTACATGTAGAGATCACATGACAGGCAATGTGCTGCAGGACTTGTAACGCATATATTTTAAGTTTCTGCTTGTTTTGGGCTTTTATCTTCAATTGTATCTTTAGGTAAGTGAAAGGTGATTGTCTTGGTTAGTGCAGAACCTTTATGCCTTTTTCACCCTGGAAAACTCTAGTGTTGGACCACTTACCAAGAACTGGAGAATATGGCACCAGAAAACCTAACTTCTAAGATACTGGTAAATTCTGATGGAAAATATTTTTTAAAAAGTCCTTCTTCAAAGGGAAAACCATAGCATTGGCAGTGAAGACCATGCTAATGGATCAATTTCATATGAGTTCTCAAACAGTTAAAATAGATTTGTCTCGGTTTTAAATAATGAATTCCTGAGTCCAAATAAACAATAATAAGCATTTAATAGGTATAATATATTTTTAAAAATTATGAAATCCAAAACAGAACTTGGCAATGAACTCTTAGACCCTACTGAATGTGTTCTCCCTGGTATGGTGAAGTCCCATTCTCTGGCGGGTATGGATTTGGACCTGCGGACATAAGATGCGTCTTGTACACTGCAAAAATCATTCTACTGCAGCTGTCAGTGGTCACTTCATGAGTGAAGATTACCAGTTGTTGCAATCTTACATGCAAATGTCTCTGTTTCTCATATGAGATGGTCTGGATTGAAGCATTCACAGTTCCTTGTCTTCTCCTCATTCTGTCATTTGTATAAGTCATTTGCTCCTGTCTGTCCACAGGATATGCCAGAAGTTGAAAAGCATTTTTTTCTTTTCTTGCAGCTGAGACTTTAACATGGTTAACCCAATATGGATGTAAATGTTCTTGAGTTAAAGTTCCACATTTTAGACTCATAGTCGTTTCATTTCAAATCCATGTTGGAAGTATGAAGCCAAAAACAGGAAAAGCTGAGTGATTGTTCACTTATTTATTGCCTGTGATATTTATGTGTGTATAATAGGACAAGATCACCAAGGAGCTAAACTACATCCTGTCCAATCAAGGCACAGTACTGACTCAAATCACACAGCTGGAGAATGCCATCACTCAAACTGAGGTATCACTCTCATTAATGTTACTAAAAAACAAGGACACGATATTTGTCCTGTGTGCTCTCCTTTTAGCTCATGTATCAACTTCATTATACTTGAATATTACATATTTTTATAGTTTTTTTTACAATTCATATGTATTTCAGTTATTTGTTTTTTACTATGAAAATAAATCATAATTCAGCTGTTAGGAAAAAAAATGCAATTATATGCAGTGCTGAATGTCAAAATGAATACACAAAGCTGAAATGCTGGAATCTGCAACCATCTATTTCTATTCTGCATTTCCACTCAGTTAATCAGAAGAACCTATTTTAATAATTTCCCCTCTTAGTGTGAGACTCTTCTAGCACAGAACAATAACCTGTGTGTGTGTGTGTGTGTCTGTGTTTAGGTTAATAGTGTAGCGGCCCGTGAGCAACTCTCTCAATGTGTGTGCGAGCTGACGGCTCTGCTGTTGGAACGGCAGTCCATGCTGGCCCAGGCCCTGGAAAGCTCACGCCAGAGGCGGAGTGAGGCCTTAGCCAGTCAGGTTGCTGAGAGGCGGAGCCTGCTGGAGCATGCAGGCCTGATGGCTTTTACCCAAGAACTCCTGAAAGAGGTGGACTCGGCCTGCTTTGTACATGCAGCTCGACTTACACACAACAGGTAATATGCATGCACTTGCTCACACACACACACACACACACCAAGTAAGACACAATTAGTGTTTAGCCTTGGTCGACATTTATAAGAATGCATAGTATACTGTATATTCAGAAGTCTTTGAAGAAGTGCCTTATGAATGCATACCACATTTCTGCTCGTGGCAGTCTCATGCAAACAAGACAAAAAATGTCATACATACTTTTTATAATCATGCTGTGTTGGAGATAAATCTGTAGGTGTCAAATCTGTAGGTCTCATTGATGGCCCTGACCCTCTCTTTTAATCTTACTTATCTGTCTCTCTCTCCCTGTCTCTCTTTGTCTTTCTCTCTCAGGTTGGCCCAGTCCATTGAATCTCTACAGAATTTCTCTCTCTCCGCAGATCCCTCATTCCGACACTTCCAGCTGGATGTCTCCAGAGAGCTTAAACTCCTCACTGACCTAAACTTCATTCAGGGTGAGAAACAACACAGTCTCACCCACACACTCACACTTTGCCTCAATACCTTTGGTTATAACCTTTTGTTCTATGCTAAGTTAGGATGGCAAAAAATAAGTAAAGTAGGTTTTTAGTGATTATAGATATAATAACATCTTATCTACCTAAAAATGTCATTTCCCATCAGCCCCTCTAGCCCCTGTGATTGACACCCAGCGCACTCTGGCCTATGACCAACTCTTCCTGTGCTGGAGGCTGTCCCAAGACTCCTCTCCTGCTTGGCACTTCTCTGTGGAGTACCGTCGCCGGGGTGTGGTGCCAGGGGGCGGGGCTAGAGGCGGCATCCGTGGGGGATTGGCTGGTGCCCGCTGGGGCTGGCAGAGATTGGAAGAGGTGTGTGGAACCAGCTCTGTGATTGATAGGCTGGAGATGGACAGCGTGTATGTACTGCGAGTGAGGGGATGCAACAAGGCCGGCTTTGGGGAGTACAGTGAGGAAGTATATCTGCACACGCCTCCAGCTCCAGGTGACCACTCTGCAGAGACTCGGGGAAAACAGGGCCCTAATCATGTTTATTCATGATGTCCTGCCATGGCTGCAATCTTAAAACATCACATATACAGTATTCACATACGTATCAATTAGATTGTTGAAAAGGATCACACTGGACTTGTTACTTTGCTGTTTAGTTGTCCTGAATACAGAGGTAGTTAGAATAGCTTTTTTATGCACAGACATGAAAAATAAAGTCTAAATAAGTGGTAGAAATACAAGCTCTGTGTTCATGTATGTGTGCATACACATGAGCGTGCACATGTGTATAAATGTGTGTAGATGCAGTTTGTGTGTGAGTATTGTGGGGTGTTGAACGCAGAGTGGATGCCTTCTAGGAATGTCAGTTTTCAAGCTTGCTGTTTTGGAGAGAAGGAGTAGTAGAATTGGGGTGTCCATGCCCACTCTATAAAGGGTCTGCTCCACTCTAGAAGGGGTTTGTTCCCAAAATCTAAGGGGAAGTCGCATTTAATGCCCCATTTTGACAATATATTATTTGTGACCTTACAAGTCAACAAGTCAGTCACTTAAAGCTGTTCAGCATTTTTTAGCTTTTTTGAAAGTGCAGGGTCTGAATTTTGTTTTGTATAAAAAAACAAAAATCAAACAACAAACAAAGCTATGTTCATCCCACAGGTCCAAGACATGGTACATATATTGATAAATTTACATGCATGGGAAACTTACAAACATACTTAACACATGAACCAGTCTGTGTGTACTGTGGCTAAGAGTCATGCTGTTTTGATTACTTTTAACAATCACAGTTCGCCCAGGAAGTACTGATCAATAACTCATTTGTCTTTCACTCCTTTTTTTACCCATCCCCATCCCTGCAGCCACCTTTTTGTTATTCTCCTATCCTCTGATGGTACACTTTTATCCCACATTCTTCTGTTTCCTCATCCTTCTTTTAGACTTTTTCTCTTATCTGTTTTCTGCTTGCTTATTACCTCTTTTTACTTTCTGCTATACAAACCGTTCTTTTTTCTTTCTCGGGACTTTGGTGCTAGTAGACATTTTGTTGTGAGATTATAATTGTCCCACCACCCAAGCACCTACTGAATAACACTGAATTTACTAATAGCCTAATGTTCTGCTGAGTTCGGACAAATATTTAAATAGAGCACTTCTAACATTAGCAAGTTGTAAATGTAAATGTTTTCAACTGTTATCTAATGTTAGTGTGCCTTTTGAGAGAACAGTACAATAGGGTTTGGCTAATGCCTGCAGAATGCTAAGATAAATCTCCATAAACCAAGCTCACCTCTCCTTTGTCTACTGAGAAAGGCACATTCTTCCTTTGAGCATGTTCTGTCCAAATTTCTGTAGTCTGTGTAACTCCCCTCTTCAGTCCTAATTTTTGCTGTGGCTTTTTTTTTCTGATAGCTGTCCTTATGCCTTGTCCTCCCCTTTTATACCCCTTTTATTCTATCTGTCAATCTTCTTTCTCCCCATCTCCCCCTTCCTCTCATCCCTGTCTCTGTTCCCCCTTGTCAATTCTGCTCTTCTCTTCTTTTAACCTTCTTAACCCCTCACACTTCTCCTGGCATTTATTATCTCCTCTCCTTTCCTCTCCTCTCCTCTACCTCTCCTCTCCTACCCTCCTCTCCTCTCCTCTCCTTTCCTCTCCCTTCCGCTCCTATGTCTGTGCTGTCAGTGCTGAATTTCTACCTGGACTCACGCTGGGGACTGCATGCTGACAGGCTGGTGGTCAGCAAAGAGCAGCGCTGCGCCCGCAGTGTGCCAGGACTCTCTCTACTGCAGGCGGCTGACCGCGCTCTCACTTCCTGTCACCTGACCGCCGACCTGCTTGTGGGCGACGTGGCCGTCACACAGGGACGCCACTACTGGGCATGTTCGGTGGAGCCTGGCTCCTACCTGGTCAAGGCAAGGAGAACTTGGTCAATGTCATGGTTACCGTCTGATTATTGCAGTGGTCTGTTATTTACCATACCGAGGCTTCTCTATCCTCCTAATCTCTCACTCTTTCATCCTTAATCAACACACTTTCTTTCCCTTGCTCTTTTCCTGTGCTATACAGGTTGGTGTTGGTCTGGAGTCAAAATTGCAGGAGTGGTTCCATCTGCCTCAAGACATGGCCAGTCCACGGTGAGAGAGCAAAAAAGGATAACTAATGTGCTGTATTTACTTTAAACTCCACCCCAGAGTTGTTGTCAAACCACATACACCCCTCCTATTTAACTATTACGTAACCTCCACAGGTATGACCCAGACAGTGGACATGACAGTGGGGCAGAGGATTCTTCAGACTCTCCGCCCCCTTTCACCTTCCTCACCATGGGCATGGGCAAGATCTACCTGCCCCCCTCTACCAACTCCCATCATGGAACAGCCAATTACCGAGATGGTGGCATTGCTAATGGAAATGGCCCTGCTTCTCCAACTGGAGTCACCTATCCTCTACCTCCCAGGCTGGGGGTGTGTCTTGACTTTGAAAAGGGTCGGGTAACCTTTTATGATGCACATTCTCTCCGCCCACTCTGGGAGGGGCCTGTGGACTGCTCCGCCCCTGTCTGCCCAGCATTTTGCTTCATTGGAGGAGGGGCTCTGCAGCTGCAGGAGCTGGTAGCAAATCGTAATGCAGATCAGACACCTGTCAGAAGGGTTACCATCCAGTCCCGTGTAACTAAACTGAACTGAACTGAGGTAAATTGCTATAAATTATATTATTCCGGCAAAATAAGATACACACTGGGCAATCTCAGTGAATTTTGTTTTTATATTTAATTTTTAAGAAACAGTTTTTTAATTGCACTGAATATGCACATCAGAACAACTTTGTGATTTTCTTTTGTTCTACAATGTCTTTAATAGGGCTTCATTACTTTAATTGTAAATTTCTCTAAACAAATTGCAAGAGCTAATCTTGATGTGGCCTATGAAACTACTTAATATATCTGGAAAAATGTTTATATGCAAGACCATATAATACTCCCTAGAGATGTGGAATCTTTTGCCTTTTTTCTCTTGTTTAGATTGTGCACCTCAAATGTTTTGATACTAGTTTCTTTCATTGAAGCAAGCCAAAGTGCTTTCTATCTTTAAACGCCTCCTCAGTTAACATATCTGACTGTTAGAGACCTCTCAATGATTCTGGTTACTGTTAAAGCCAAAGTCAGTGCCATTCTCTCCTGTTCATTTCAGTTCTATCTGACAGATCTCTTCAGTCCCCTTCTCTTCAATGCTCTTAAATAATGTTGACTGGCAAATTGACGATTCACATCACAGACATTTACATACTATTTTAACTACTGTATGTTGGTTCAGGAATCCACATCCAATCTGTGTTGTAAATATTAATTGCATATTTAAACTTTTTTTTTTTTTCTGTTACCAGTTTACCTTCATTTCATCAGATTAGAATGCCCTTAACTGTAATTTCATCAAAAAAATTTCAATCAAAAGAGCGGCCTGCTTATAGGTTGAATTAATAATACTGAACTTCATTGTACTTAATGAAGAACATAAGCAATGGTAAGGAATCAGAGTGTGTTAATTGCTCCTGTATATGTGATGTGTTGAGGAGATGGAGAATGTATGAGTGTGCGTGCATGCATCTGTACACTTGCTACATTATGCAAATCCTTTAGCTTTATCTTATAGATTTTTTTTTAATGGGCTGACAGTGAACTTGACTTTGGTTATGGTGATAAGCTGTGCTTCCTTCAAATCACTTATAAACAGATTTTGTGATTAAGATAACATAGACATCACCTGCTGGCAGAATATTTATTAAATCTTAACAAAGAAAATATTGCAAAATAAAGTGTAAGTCTGGATATTGGACAGTCATCATTTGAGTTGTTCCTGCAAAATCAGGCTTAAAATGCGGGCACTTCAACATTTTGTCCAATAGGGGGCAGAAATAGACAATGTATTGAGGCATCATCACTGACCTGCTGGGGATTTGGCATCTCCAAGCCCACTTCTGAGAGCTACCTTCTCAGTGAGTGAAGTTCTAACCCAATACTTGTACATCCTACTTCATTATTTAGGTGGCATAGAAAATCTGAAAGAATTGAATTGGACATTTTAGATTAGGCCTGAAACCCAGAGTACGGGATGGGAAATATACAAACATAGACAGTGGCATGCAAAAGTTGTGACACCCCTGGTCAGAATTTATTACTGTGACTAGCTAAACAGGTAAAAGGACCTCATTTCCAAAGGGCATAAAGTTAAAGATGACATTTCTTTAATAGTTTTAAGCAAGATTACTTTTTTATTGCCATCTTTTATAGTTTCAGAATAAAAAAGGAAGAAGGCCTGAAGCAAGTTTAGGCACCCTTAAATAGTAAAACCCCCTTTGTATCATAGCTTCTGAATGCCTTTTGTAGCCATCTTGTATCTCTTGATGTAGTCTGTTTTGGATTTCGATCTGTTTAAGATCATTATCTTTTTGTAGAACGTATTCTCTTCATTTTCAGCTTTTTAAAGACTTTGATGTTTGTTTCCCTAATTTGTTGTTATTTAATTGAAGCCATTCTTCCTTCTACCACTGAAATGTTCCATGTATCACTAGCTACAACAAGCCCAAAGCACGATCGATCTGCCTCCATGCTTAACAGTTGGAGAGGTGTTCTTTTCATTAAATTCTGCACCTTTTTTTCTCCAGACATATTCGTTGGATCATCTTATCCAAAAATTCTATTTTAACCTCATCAGTCCACAGAACTGGTTATCAGGATGGCCCAGGCTTGTATAGCTGTTCTTCTGTCAACTTCTGATGCTGAGTTTTATGGTGAGGATAAAGGAAAAGTTCTTCTGATGATTCTCCCAAGAACATTATATTTGTGTAGGTGTCACTGCATAGAAGAACAGTGTACTACCACTTCAGAAGTCTTCCTGAATATCTTTTGCAATCAAATGTGGATTTTTGATTTGCCTTTCTAGCAACCCTATGAGCAATTCTGTCAAAGTTTTCTTGGTGTTCCAGACCTCAACTTGGACCTCCCCTGTTCCTATTAACTGCTAATGTAATTTCTTAATTACATTACAGAATGAGTAAATGACTGAAAACACTTTGCTATCTTTATATATACTCCTGCTTTGTGGGCATCATTTATTTTCAGAGTGCTAGACAGCTGATTATAGGAGCCCATAGTTGCTGATTGCTGGGACAAAACTTTATAAAGTATTTATAAAGCTTTGAAATTAGCCTTTGGTAATGATGACTGTGTTCAAGCCATAGCTCTAACAAGCTAATTAAGGTTTGAGACCTGGGAAAAGTTATCTGAAAACTCAGATCTGTTCGGGTGCCCAAACATGTCCATGGTGCTCCTTTGCTTTTTTTCACTTGTAATTTTGTTCACTTGAACAAAACAAAAATAATAGACTAATCTTGTTTAGAATGTTGAAAGAATGTTTTATCCTTAACCTTTTGTGTTTTGGAGATCAGTAGTTCATCTTCTACTCCCTTAATTATTCACAGTAACAGAAATTTTGATGAGGGCTGTCCAAACTTTTGTGTGTGTGTGTGTGTGTGTGTGTGTGTGTGTGTGTGTGTGTGATAGCAATGGTGGCTGTCAGCATGAGATCAAGCACTAAGCACTAGTGTATCACACCACACAAGACCTAAGATGCAGACTGTGCAAAGGAACCTCTGAGACAATCACACACTGTGAGACGACCTTGTGGCAGGGATCATATACATGAACATATGCAAGGCATTTGAACTAGACACCTCCATGTCCAAATGCCAGAAACTACAGATTGGTGGAGAACAAGGTTAAGTTTCTGTGGGACCAGCAGATCCAGACAGATAAGCATGTAGTGGTGACCCAACCAGATATCATGACAGTAGGCAAGATGCAGAAAACAGCAGTGTAAATAGACTTGGCAGTCACAAGTAATGGAAACATACAAAGGAAGGAATATGAGAATTTGGACGTTGGATGGAATGACGATATGGAGAGAATGTGTAAGGTTAATGTCAAGCTTGTCCCCATGGTGATGGGGCACTTGGGGCTATGACCCTTAATCTGGAGGAAAGGCTCCAACAGATTCTAGGAATGACATCAATCACAGTCCTAGTCTCTAATAGAAGGCCAAATGTGAAGAAACATTCACCTACTGGAAGGGTGAGACATAATATATGAATACTACATCTGTCTTATAATTAATTAATTAATTAATTAATTAGGCTTTAGAAATTAGATATAATTACAACACATTTGATATGTCATGATCACAATTTAGGTAACTCGTCAATGAATCTAGTGAAGCTAGTATTTGACATCACATTTTACATTTAGATTTGTGACAATAGTAAACAGTTTCCAAGACTATTAGATAGACTCAGTTTTATCAGTTCCATATACATTTTATTATTAACTTTTTGCAGAATTTTTAGATCAAGTCATCTCTGCAGATGATATACCCTCTCTGCTTTTAAAAAACCCAGATGTAAAAACCCACATGTCTTTAATTGCTGCCATCTTGAGTGGTTAGGTTTGTTTTGGTTCAAGCAAAGCTTTTGAGCAAATACAGAGTGAATGAAGGGGTAAAGCAAGCCGATGTGCTTTCCCCTATGACTGAATACTGTGTTTTATAAATGCAAGCAACTTTGAAATCGCAGATTACAAAATGTAAAATGTAAAATGTAAATGTAGGCAGGAACTGTGAGTGAAAGATCAACATTGCTGAGTTGTACTTAAGTTTCTTGGCTCTCATTGAAATCACAGATCGGAAAGTGATGAACATAGTGAGGAGTGTGATATTTCTCACAAAATGATGGCGCAGATCCTGTTCTCTTCTTGTATCGCCCCTATATCATGTCTCCTGTTCTGGCATTTTCTTTTTTGTTCTGCTTTTCAGCTGACAATAGCTGTGTCCTTCACCTCATATATATTTTTTCTCTGATGGCTTCTCCTTCATTTGTCCCTGTCTCCCTCTATTTCTCCTTTTTCATCTTCTACCTTTGCTTCACCCCCCCCCCCCCCCCAAAAAAAAACCCAAAACAAAACAATAAAAACCAAAAATTGTAACAGATTGGGTTTTAGGCATGTAGTCATAACACCACATGTAGCCCTGGCCTTTAATCCTACCAGGAAGCCTTACACCCAGTGAGAGGGGAACATATTTAAATCCTTCAGAAGATTTGTTTCTGCCTGACCTTCAGCAATCATTATTTAATCATTTAAGTCCAGCCTTTTCCCTAGGTCCCAGTATATCTGTTAAAGGTTTGGCTATACACCCCATGATTTGGTCATTGGCCCTGGTGTTCTACCCTGTTACAGGCTTAAAGCCACACCAGCTGTTGTAGGGTCTGTATGGTCCACTACCATATGTGTGTATTACTTTTCATAGCACACTGTACAGGACTGACCTGGTTTTACTCTGTCTGTCACTATGCGATAAAATTTCTCTCCTGTTCACTTGGTATTGAAGTATGATTTAGGTTTATCTGCTCTCCTACTGATTTGACCACTGATAACAAGCTTCTTTTAGCCTTCACTGCTGCAACATGTAACAACAATGTCAGTTTTCAGAAGCCTACTTTAGGTGTCACACAGTGTACAGGAAAAGTCCACCCAGACCTGTCTCTGCCTTAAAGCTGAGCAAAAGATAGGTGGGGGTGGGTGGCAATCAATTAGTTGAAATGTTCAGGTAAGAGGACAGAGCTTTTTTTGAGGTGTGGGGACTGGGGGTAAGGCTAACGGCCTCTTTCCCCTCCCCCACATAACAAATTAACACTGACAGCTACACTGTTCGGGTCTGCAGATGAATCTGCGTTTTCAGCTTTCAAGGTTATGACCCCCCCAAGAGCCTGGCTCGTCTGTATGTCTGCTGCCTAATCCTGTAGATAAACGCGAGCTCCTCAGAGTTGTGGCACAGGCTGGTGTTCATCTTAGCCAAACGAAGGGATGGCATGCTCTCACTGCTAGGGAACAAATTCTCTTCACCTTTACAGACGATGCACATGTTTAACCCCTTTGATATTGGACTTTTGAGAATTTGATCTGAGGATCATATTTAAGAGATGTGCTTCATTTTAAAAACATTTTTCCTAGCAGCATGTGTTGTGTTAGGATTTTAAGTTGCAAGCTAAAGCATTTAAGATTTACATCATGTTAAATCTCTATCAACAACACAAAACCATACACTGTAGTTAAATACATTAAATCTCTATCAACAACACAAAACCATACACTGTAATTAAATACATTAAATAATCAGTAAACTACTGAAAGACATGAAGTTACTGTATATATTCTGCATCCAAAACCTAAACTTGACAGATGTTTAATTTCAAATAAGAAAAGTATGGATGAAGATTATTGCAAGGGAAATAATACATTTGCATTTTGTTCCACCTCACATACTGGTGGTGTGAACAGCCCAAGAGGTCAGCAGAGAAACAGGTCTGTTATATACACGTCAACCATTTCACTGCGAGTTATACTGTGTATGACTATGTATGTGACAAATAAACCAAACTTGAACGTCTGGTTGGATGCACCCTCTGAGGGAAAGTTCACTGGACAAGAGGCCAGCACCAGCTGGAGACATCAAGCTATGTTCCAGCTGTGCACGTTGCACCACATCACACATTTCTATGGCCTCTTATAATTTTTTAATTTTTTTATATCCAGCATCATAAATGAGAAGTGTTTCAGTTAAATGCTACAGTGACTGCATGTTCAAACTGGTGGGTGGTTTAAAGAAGTAATAGTTCCAAGTTAGTGATTCTTCAATCAGACAGATTGATTAATTACATGTAGAACAATCATTTAAAACACCCCACGCCGATTTACTGATATAAAATGAAGTATGGCATGCACATTGAGAAATACCACAATAGTATTTCACCATGGTTGTATGGCCTATGGTCAGGAATGACATCAATGGGACTTCACAGCATAATTCACTACAAGCACGTTACCATTCCAAGAAGGTGAAACAATAGGTGTTGGTCACTTTGGTCCTCTGCTGCTGATCTGAGATCAGTTTGCGCTGTATTGCTAAAGGTAAGTCCTGTAAATCTGTAAGAGGATGCTGTCCTTAGGCCAGTACTATTATGACCAGTAAAGTATGCAGTGCTACCCTGCCAAAAAGAGAAACAAATGCACAAAAGAAGAGACATAGCATTTAAATGAATCAAGCCAGAGTGAGGAAGAGACTGCTGAACCAATACATGTTGGCGGCATGCCCTTTTTACTTCTACGTGTCTTGCTGTGTATTTTGGAGCTGTTTCAATCACTCCTCCAACACACTGCCCTGGTTCCTGATGCTCCTCCACGACTATAAAAATTCCAGGTCCCAGGGAAGCCGAAAAAAGGCAAAGCAGGACATGAACTCGACAGGGGGTTCATAAAGAAACACATGTTTTCTGGAAGGTTCTGTCAAGACCAGCTGTGCATACATCACCATGCTGAATGGCCACAGAGATGAAGTGCATAAGAGACTGATTAGGAAGAGAGAAAAAGAGGTGAGAAAGTCAAATCCAAATGAGAAGAGGTGCAGAAGGGAGCTGTGGGGGACAAAGATGGATTGACTAAAAGAGAATGTGACAGATAAAGATGAAGAAGGACAACAGAGAGACAGAGGACAGATAGAGACAGTGATAAGAAAAGGTCCCATGAGGTCAGGAGAGGGGAGGGAGAGAGAAGTAGAAGTGCGCTAACAGTTCTGGAGTCAGCAGCTCATGCTCTTCTCACTTCCATTCCTGCAGAAGGGTGAAAGGTTGGCAGGTGCCAGAGGGAGGTGAAGAGAGAGAGGAGTACCAGGGTCAGATATCTCCAGGGCAGAGAAGAACTGCGTAGCAGCACACGCTGTCGTACAAACACTACTTCAAAAAACATGTCACCATCATTCTCAAAGATATTTCTCTAAGAAAATATAAGTTCCCTCTTTAAATGACTCCTACAGTGGACCTGCATGATCTAAACAAGATTTACTTAAGGATTATTATATTGCAGGGTATTGAAACATTAACTGAGCACTGAGCATTAAATGTGCATAAATTGCTCTCATGCTCACCTCTTCTGGTACAATAAACACTCTTATTTCTGAAATGGAACATTAAAATTCTGCTTGATTTACGCTATGTAGTTCATTGTACCTTAGGGAAGACCACACAGACACCTTTATCCTGAACTCCTGTTTTTTCAGCATAGCAGCTACATGGAGTCCTCCAGATTTGTATGGTTTGCACATTACTATTGCTATATTATGTTTGCATTCCGCATGTCTGGGCCCTTGTTCAGAGGTGGTTGTAGGTTAACATGTGGTATTATTCAGCATGGGTCATTTCAAATTTAAGTCAAACGTACAAGACTAGTCACCAGTGTGCATACTATCAGTATAGAGTATATCTATAACAACAGCAATAAAAAATTTAAAGACTACTTTTCATGTTGTGGTGTGGCCTCTATGCAAACCACCAAAATTGCCCTGTATCTAAACCAGTGAAAGATTAACAAGCATGATTGTAGTACAGTACTATAATACTTTCCCACCACCTCAGATGACAGGATTTGCTTGCATATAGGCTTAGTAATCCATTGCCCTACATAATGAGGCTCGCAACCCTGTTGGCACTATTGACTTCACCCTACTGTAGAGAGAACAATTTACTTGTCAATGTGTCTCTACTATAATGACCTTTCTCCCATATAGCACTGTTAGCACTTCATCAATTTCATAGAGGGCATTTCAGCAGTCTCATTAACAGCCTCAAGAACACTTTCATCAGGTCATTTCTTTTTGTACCATTATAGAACGGTTTCTCAACCCTAACAAATTTGTTGCAGTTGGGTTATGTGCAGATGGATTTTAAAACTCTTCTAATAAGAAGAGAATTAATGAGCTTGAATTAGTAACATCAAACATCATACATCTGAACAGATCACACAAGATCATTTGTCTTCACACTGGCCTGCAAACCTAGTATGCTCATTAGTCATATAGTAACGGTCTAGATGGTCATAGAATAACGGTCATTGCTGTCACTCACGCCCTGCTGCAATTACAGTAGTCCAGCTCATTAAAATCGACTTCTGTCAGGGTCTCGTGTGCTAATGGCCGCTGTAAACATCATTGTATAAATCAACACAGGTGGGAGGGGGATTCCGCCAAGTGCCAATTAAATTAAACGTCAATAACTGAGTACTAGAGCAGAATGCACATGGCCAGGTGAAATAACTACAGACTACGTATATTGTACACTGCCACTGTACATTTGTTGAAAGGATTGAATTGAGTTGAGTTGCTGGTGTGTATTTTCTTTCTGTATACAAGTGGTTCAGAGATATATAATCATAAGATATTTGGTTGTAATATATATATATTTTTTGGGGGGTGGGGGTTGTGCATACAGCCAAAAATATTTTATCACAAATTGTTATTAACAGTTGAGTAGGCATATTTTATACAATGCCATAATTAGGAAAATAATTAATAAGACTTTAATGGCCTCTTGAGAGAGTATGTTTTGGTGAGGGAAGAATATATATAGGCTTATTTGCACACATTTACATATGCACATGCACACATAATGGGCATATATATTTGATAAGGTTAAATAAACCAAAGCTTACAGCTGCATCTTAGACTCCAGCTCTTCTCTGCGTTTGTGGCAGCAGCAGGAACAGGTGTGTTTTGACTTGGGAAGAAAGGGCACAAGTGACATCCTGACATCCTGATATAGGCACAGGCAAGAGTTCACACACACACACACACACACACACACACACACACACACACACACACACACACACACACACACACACACACACACACACACAACAAAGACCCATACACACAAATGCACCACCACCAAATTCTCACAAACTTTAACCCTACTGATAGGAATATGCTCACATTTACTGGCAACATCACTCACACAATTTAAGCAGAATGTCAGCACCCACAGAATTAATCTATATACATATGTGTATGTGTGTGTGTGTGTGTGTGTGTGTGTGTGTGTGTGCGTGCGTGTGTGCGCGTGTGTGTGTGTGTGTGTGTGTGTGTGTGTGTGTGTGTGTGTGTGTGTGTGTGTGTGTGCGTGTGTGTGTGTGTGTGTATGTGTGGGTATGTGTGTGTGCGTGTGTGTGTGTGTGTGTGTGTCTGTGTGTGTGTGTGTGTGTGTGTGTGTGTGTGTGTGTGTGTGTGTGTGTGTGTGTGTGCACACAGAGAAAGCAGACTTGAGTCTCTGGCTCAGGAAACAGAGGGTTCCTGTTTGTGAGCCAAGTGCTATTGTTCTCTCTATTTTTCTGTCTCCCTCATGAGCACACACACATTAGCCCCACTCCACACACACACTTTAAATGCTCCCTTTAAATGATATTGTGGCTAGTCCATCCCAGACACTCTGTTCCATGAGCTTTTGTCAGGATGTCCACTTTGATTTCTTTTACAGAATTCGTGTGCCTATAGTCTAAAGCATAATCATCTGTTGTCAATAGTAAGTCTGATGACTTCAAGAGAGGCAACACGCACACACACACACACACACACACACACACACACACACACACACACACACACACATACACACACACACACACACACTCACACACACACACACGCACACACACACGCACACACACAGTCTCTGCTCTGAGGGTGGTTGCTGGGAATAGATGTTAAGTCTGCTTAGACATCTGGATTTAATGCACCATTAAGGTCATCTGCTGTTCAGACTGCACCTGTAGCTCTCCTATTCAACAGCACCCACCCCTTTCCCTGTGTCCCTAGTCTTTCTACCA
>NC_137498.1:26789234-26861734 GCF_041902795.1 Electrophorus electricus | reverse complement strand
TACTGTTTTTATATCGTTACAAAGGAGGAATAGATAAACTAATTTTCTTTAGCCCTCATAGATGCAGCAGTAACTTTTCCCATGATTGAGGATTAAGATGAATCAGTCAGACTAGGATTTGTATGTCAGAAGGCTGCTTTGTTCTTCACTCTTCTATACGTAATGTGAAGCCTTGAGCATGTTCTTCAGTGCACCAATGAATAGGCCTATCTTAGTTAAAATTAGTATGAATTTGAAAACATCTTTCTTGTTCAGTTCATAAAGAGCTTAGATACACCATAGTTTTTTTTATTTATTAGCTTACTGAGATAAATATAAAATGCTGCCCAAAGTCAAACAAGAATGATTGATTGCTCAAGATGTTGAACAAAAATATGTCTGAACAAAAGAAAAATACTCAGCAGAATTCCATCAATAGAGCGTGCTGGGTTCCTGGCAAGTAGGTCAAATCCCAGGTCTGAAATAGCTACCAATAGAAGACCATGAAACCTCTCTGTGTGACGGGATGGCACAGATGGATGACTCCTCAAACATACCCACAAAGTCAAGCATTTCAGGTAATGTAAACCTTACTTTTTTAAGATGATCAGTAAAAAAATGGAAAAACGTTTTGGTAACATCTGTAAGCAAGGTGTGTATCTCAAAGCATACATGCACCTCAGAGCTGTTGGCCAAAAGAAGGTCTAAGTGGAGGTGCTGTGAGCCAAGTTCACAGCACCCTTCATTTGGATGTCTGGTGGAGTTACATACCTTCCCCTCGACAAGGACAGCTGTAGTCCTTGTTATTTATATGACCCAAATTCACCTTTTAAATATTGTTTTTGTTTTTAGTTTTTTTTTTGGTTATGTTTATTTCATGGGAAACACTTTGAGCATAATTTTTACATATATATGAAAGTCATTAAAGAAATATTCTTGCAGATGATGTTACTGAGGCTGTGCTGACAGTGTTACTGGCTGGGTGAAGAAGCATCTTCCATGCAAAAATGCTAATGTCTCAAAGGACTGAGCTATTGCAGACTACATATGCAACCAGGATTATACTCATTTCCATTCTTTCATTAGGCTTCCATTCACTTTTAGCAAAGTTAGAGATTTTTTGATGTATTCCTTTCAAAACTCAAGGAAGATACCAGAATTTTCCCCCAGGGTGTGGTAAATGGACTAGTGTGAATAAATGGTCTTTAATCATTATTACAGTGTGCCAGGCTTTTGTTAATTTCCTTTTTTTCTTCACAATTCACTGAGGCAATCAACCTTTTTTGCACATCTCAGAACAATTGTATACTCCCCAGCAAAATGATTTTTAATAGTTAAAAAGAGTTTGGTTGTGTAATAGTAAGATGGAATAGTTGGTTTTGGAAGTGGAATGTCATATTTATTTTATATTGACAGAGCATAAATTTAGGTAGTTATTTAAATCCCTCCACTCCCTAAGCAGAATCTGGAACTGTACCAGATTTGACCATGAACTCTTAAGAGTTTGCTTGATAGTTTTTGTTTATATATGACTTGATAATGACTTGGGGGGGGGGGGGGGGGGGGGTTATGAGTACCACTGTACTATCTTGGTATCATATTTGTCTCACACTATGGCCTTTCAAGATTTCATACTCAACAGTGAAAGAAGGTTTGAAGTCCATTTCTTCCTGCATTAAAGCCTGATGAGAGAAGTCTGCAGAGGGCAGGGCTGAGTTTTCCACATGCAGTGAGAAGCATTCTTAAAGCAACCCTGCTTCTGTGAAACTGGACCCAGGTGAGTTTCTATCACACAAACACACCCACCAAAAAATGACAGGCACAGTGTGTGTTTTTGCCATGGCTCTCTTTTGAAATGTAGACACACTCCTAGTATGTTAGGAGCCTCTTTTTGTGTGACATGATTTGGGCATTCTGAGCAATCTGCCCTTGGCCAGTCTCATAAGCTGCTAGTGCTTCAAAATCAAGAAATGCAGTCATAATCAAGGTGCTCTTGTAATCAAGCTTGAACCTTCTCTCTATGTCTCTGTCTCTTTTTTCTCTGTCTCTGTCTGTCTCACATACACAAACCCCTGTCAATGTATAATGTTTTTCTCAGTTTTTCAGGTTGATGGTGAGAGTATCATATCGCTTTTTTGCTTCTAACTTAGTCTTCTTTCCATGCAGTTCCAAAGTGCTGTTCTCAGAACTGTTTCCACTCATCAAAACAGCAATGCTAATCTGAACTCAAACTCAACTCTGATCTGAGATCAGCAGGTACTACTTCCTTCCCTGCTTTCATGAGTGTGTCTCTGAGTGGGGCAAATTAGCTGGGATACAAGATCCATTACTAAGGAAGCAAAATAAATAATACTTATCAAGTATACTTAATCTTAATTTTAGATGACCAGATTTTTATAGAGTTTTGGCCCTGCAGTTTCTACTGTGAACCACTTGACATGTTCATGAGCAGCAATTTCATGTTCCACTATCTGTACTTTGTAAGTATGAACTGGGAAAGGCCTATGACTAATATCATATGAATTTATCTTTTCATTACATTTGCTGGCTCAATCAAGAACACATGGACAACAACCCTCAGAGTTAGCGTCATCAAATGTGTGTCAGGGAACACTCAGAACCCAGAGAATGTTCAGCTGTACTGTATTCCCTGCGTTTCAAAGACCTTGTTGTCTTAGGGCGTGTTTAAACATGAGAATAGGATTTCAAAGCTGTGAAAAAACCTCTTTCATATCTTTAATACTACAGTGTGGCAAAACTGAAGGTGTTGCTGACCATGTTTGTCTTTCTGTGAATTCTTGTTCTAAGAGAAAATCTATTTAGAAATGTAAAAATATGTTGGACAGCAATAAGGGCACATTTATTTAGGGCCTGTTTTTTTTCCCTTGGTTCATTTGTTTTGCATTTAAGTATTTTAAGTAAAGTCTCCTCCAAGTTTATTCATGTACCTTAGGGACCTGAGCTCAACATATTTATCCTAATATGCAGGCACAGATGTGTTGGACCCGCTGAATAGACCTGTCATGTGAGCATACCAGAAACACGCTGAATTCATAAAAGCAGAGCATGTGCTGATAGTCAAAGGTTGGTGGGTGGGAAAGGAGGAGGAAAGGAGGAGGAAACTGAGGAAGGAAGCAGGGATTCTGTTTTTTGGCTTGTCTTTTTTTTTTTTTTTTTGCGTAGTGGACTTCAGTGCCCTATTTTAGACTATTTTACACCCTGTTTTAGAGTGATTGTGGAATGTTGTTTTTGTAACACATCTGCTGCATGAAATTCCCTGAAGCTATTATAATGTAAAATAGTAGAACTCAACAGCATTCTTCATGTCTGCAACATTGAACCTCAGCGTGTACACAGATTTGAAGGTTGAAAGATGGGCTCATACACTGAGTGCTGTGAAGTGTGGATGGACATTGTACCCTGAATTTGGTCATATTTTATATCTTTTATCCAATTACCATCAGAATCCTCAAAACAGAATCATCAGATTGTTTAAAATAATTTTTGACATACTGCTGCTGTTCACATTTCTTTACATCCTATATCCACTATATTTCAAATATACTGGACTGGATATTTCGGTTCCCCTTTTCTTTTATATTTGACATATTTTATATATAATCTGGGAAATGTTCATTTTGAGCATTTAAGAAGAACAGTTTAGCCAGAGTTTATGAGACTGCCCAAGTCCAATCCAGGGTTGTCAGAATTCTACCCAGTTTAGTGGTTTCTCTTAAACACACCTGAGTCAGCTTGTCAGCTCATTATCAGGTTTAGCAGGTGTGTTTGAGCAGGGAAACCCCAAAATTGAGCTGTGCACCAACTTTGCTAGATGAACACCCTCACATTATTCAACCTCACTTTCCCCACCTGTCTCTGCTCTTGGTCTCATTATTTTATCTTCTTCCTTTCTGTTTGTCTCCAGACACAGGAATCGTCAGGATACCTGTTCCTGCTCTTGCCACCCTTTCTGGTCCGAGGTCTAAGGCTCTCCTCATGTGGTGGGAGTGGGGGTGGAGGACTTAAGAGAGTGGGCTCTCCGATGGACTGCTCCCCATCACCTATGAGCTGGCCCATTCCCCTTCTGTGGCGTCAAGCGGTTAAAGGCTCGGGCGATTTACGATGGTGGATGAGGACTGGGGGTTTGGGGCACTGTGAAAACACATGGGGTGGGGGAGGGGAGGGAGCTACAGCAGCAAGTCAGCAGCCGGCAGTGTGACAGCTGTTTTTACTGTCATGGTCGTAAAAAGCAAAAGAAGAAAGAGAAGAGCAGGGGCCTCTGGAGATGACCAAGAGGAAGGGTGGAACAATGACGAGAGAGATGGAGATAGAGAGAAAAATAACAACGAAAAGACATGCAAAGAAGTGAGAGGAATGAGATATGGGGGGTAAGAGAGGGAGGGAGTGGGAGGGAGAGAGTGAGCCACATGTAAAGGGAAGAGAGGTATAGTAGAGGAAGAGGAAATAGCAAAATAGGTAAATAGAGTAAAAAAAAAAAAATCCAGAGTCAAGGCCTAAAAAAACATCCAGTGCCAAGCAGAGACTTTAGTTAGAGAGTTTGAGCAAACAGAACAGAAGGAATGTGAGAGTTGAAAGATGGCATGCCAAGGACAGCCTAAATAGCCAGAGTTTATGAATGAAGAAATGAAGAAAAAGAAGTTTCACACCTGTGGTAAAAAGCCCCAGCCACAAAAACACACCCACACACATTTCTGTGCTCAGATGCAGGCCAGACACCTCTGATCGTTAGCTATTGTTAAAGCTTCCTGCCAATGGCTGAAAGGGAACCCAAAATCTGATAAATGCTTTAACTTCAACAGTATTGAATCTGAGGTGATCAAGGGACCTGAAGGGATTCTGTCTGAGCGTGAGAATTGCTCACATTTTTCATTGTTACGAGAGAGAACTGATAAGATATAAATGTGTGGCCTGGTGTGTATATGTGCGTATGTGTGTGAAGGGTAAGCGTGTCATGTCTACATTTGGAAGTTAAAAAGCACCAAGGAAAGTACCTGTCATTTTCCAAAAAATATTTATTTCACAAAAGAATTTCACATTATTCGCTTTTATATAATCCTCTATATATACATAATATACATTTTACATAACACATACAAAATAAAGGTATGAGGGAAAAAAAGGATTGGAGCAACTCAAGGACAGTTATGTCAGTCATATAAACAACCTTTCTAGAGCTTTGCTACAACAGCTACATAGGATGCTGTGTTGTCAGTTTGAGTGATTAGTGCCTTTTTAGTATTGGAGAAGTGTGTTGTGTAATAATAGGTCTGGGCTGACCAATACATGTTAAAGTACTGTACTTGAACTATTAATTCATAAATCTATTGGATTATATTCTGGCCATTTACATTGCAGGTTATCTGAATGTCAAATTGATGGAGAGACCTGAGACAAAATCAAAATGATTATTAGAACTTTATTCTTTATGATAAAGAAATGTGGTCCTTTTTAAGATGCTCAGAAGAAAAAAGGAGCTGTGTGTGTGTGTGTGAGAGTGTGTGTGGTTGTGTGTGTGCACGCATGTGCATGTTTTTCAGTGTAAAAGATGACCAAACTTGGCAGGCCTGCCCACCACTGATCCCCCACTAACATGTACACACACATGCACACACCCACATGCACAAAATCTGGGAATCTGTGTATCTGGCTGTGTATCAACATGATTTCTTCCTGTTCTCTTTTTCTCCTTCTCTTCCTTGATCATGCACACATTTACCCATACTCACACTCTCAGGGGCATGCGCGCTCTCTCTTGCTCTCTCTCTCTCAGTAAACATTTTAATCTTTTGTTCTTTATATACAGTAATTTACTTTGTATCACATTTCATAACTTATTACATTTAAAAAATAAAAAAACATGTACAAAGGTAAAACAGGTTGTGTCTGTTGATCTAAACTGAGCCTGTCTGCGGTAGAATGTGCCGATGGTAAACTACAGCACTAGTGTGTGTCCTGTGCACCGTCCTTCCAATTAGTACTGAGGTCAGCACTTGGTCCAGGCAACCCTACGACGATGGGACCCCATTTCTCTGTTGCTACATGGAGGGATCCCACTGCAATAACACAAAGCGAGCCAATAACAATAAGGTCTGATCTTTAGTGAGAAGTTCGGTGGCCCTTTGGTTCCAGAGTTCACTGACTCATGTCCTGTTACCTTAGAACGTTGCCTTTGTTCGCACACCACTTGTAGCCTTCTCTGTTTATCTCACCAGTGGCTCATGTTTCATTGCTCCTGTATGGATTGGTCACTTTTCCCATGGTTTAGGTTTGTCGAAAAGTTACATATAAAACAAAAGATGGGAAAGGTCAGAGTAAGTTCCCTATACATCCCTTTTGGAGCATCCTGACAGAAAGAAAATACTGCCTTAATTTCATCTGTATACTGCCAGTTACTTTCCCAGATGTAAAAAGTTAAGAGAGTTATAAAGCCCTCCATCCCACCCCCAAATCAAGGGAACTATTGCAGTTTGGACCAGACAGCATTGGAGAGCACTTGTGTTCCTGTCCCTAGTGGCCAGCACTGGGCTTTTGAGAACTCCTGTGTGTTTTGGTTGACACAGGCCAGCATCAATACAGTCTTAGAGATGAGTCTATTGGGATGTGTAGTCCTTTAAAAGATCTCACAGTAAGAGCAGCAGTACAGAGAGTGATGCTGTAAGAGCAGGCAATGATGCTGTTGTGACTGCAGAGTTCCTTCGCACACTTTTCTGCACCTCTGGTAGGTCTATGACAGGATCATCTGTAATGGTGAGAGATCAAAAGCCTTACAGCTACACCTACCCCAAAAGTACTTATAAAAGTAAAAAATGTAAAAGGCAAAAAAATGGTAGCCTTCAAACCAAAGCAAGCTATCTTAGAATATGTACCTGCTGGCAACCTGTTGGAGGGCGTATGAGCTCCTCCGGCTCCGGTCTTAGTTCCTCTGCCTGGACCAACCCTAGCTTCTTGGGATCCTGGACAGATAAAAATACTAATTACCACCTCACAACACCTTTTTTAATAGCCTGTTGTTCAGACCCTAATCAGCAGAGCAGTGATACTCACCGTCATTGACCACCACATCCACCCTCAGCTTCAAACACTCCTGTCCATGGTGGTGTAGAGGCTTAGCTGTTGGGGGCAGAAAAGAGGAAGAAAACAATAAAAGGTGCATGAAAAGAGTCAGTGGAGGTGGAAAAAGACTTGGCATTAATTTGAGGCCAAGCCTTAGCTCTAATCCGGTTTCTTTAGCTAGCTAGAGGCTCAGGCCATGGCCATCTGGACCACTAAACTGCCCATCATATCCTCTATTATAGTCCTGTGTGGTCTAATCCCCAATTTCTCCTTGGCCTCATTCCCAAGAAGCCCTAGAGTATCTTAAATTCCCAGTGGAATGATAAAGATGTTTTACATAGTTTCATTGTTCATCCTAGTGTACTAGGCTAAATCATCCCTACTATTTATAGCGGTGCATTTTTATTATCAAGAAAAAAGGTGGGTCTAAGAGCAGGGGGATTCACTGAGGACTGGGCCCTAGTTACTTACACATTTTCTCAGTCTATACTTTTGTTCTACCTTGGTGTGTGCAGCTAAAGGGATGGCCAGAAGGACATGTAGTGACTTCATTGCCAGTTTAAGAGCCCAGAATTTAGACTCACATGAAACACATGGGGTGAAACCATTCATTACAGACATGGTTGCTCTGAGCTGACTCATATGTTCACTGGAGCACCAGGAGCATGCATGTCCAGTGGACAAAGTGCAGGCCACTGTCACCTGCACTGTCTAACTGCATGGCCAACATAGTGCATTACTGTTCCAGTGCATGCGGCAGGGTAACAGAGCTGACTCTCCCATTGGCCCCACTGTTCAGTAACCTGCCCTGATGTCCCATGCACCCGTTAACGTATCGCATGACCATACTCACAGATGTAATAGTAGCTCTCGCCCGGGCGGAACTCCTTGCCCAGTGTGAAGGGTGTGAAGCGCTGGAACTTCTCAGAGAATTTCTCAGGGGCATGAGGCGCGAATGGATGGTCGCACTCCCAGCGCAGCTGCTCGTACGACTGCGGTCGGCAGGCCTCATAGTCACCCCGCTCCACCATGTAGAGCACGTAGCGCTCGGCGTCCTGTGATGCCACCTCACCCAGTGGGTAGTGTGGACACACAATGTCCAGATAGTCGTTCAGGCGCACCTTCACGGCATAATCGCCCCATTGGAACCTGCCATAGAGAGAAGGGAGAGCCATTAGCATTGTAAGGATCCTCCAGAGGAAGTGGAACTTGGTGAAATGGCAGCAGAGAGTTCCATGACACTTAATTTGATGCCACACAAAAGTAAAGAAGAAACGACTTATATAAGTAAATCCTGTACAACTGGACCAAGGAGATGGAACACTTATGCGTCACCCGCGGCCCTGACCAAAACGATGGCCGTGGCGGTCATACCTGCGAACTATGTCTCCCGCATCTGTGGGCAATGTAGCCGGAATGGTGAACGCGATGCAAGCACGTTTTCAATCGCCCCTGTCATCGATTGAGAATGTGTGCTCGGGGAGCAGTGGGAAATCAGCGTGGGCTGGAGAGCAGACTCAAGCCAGATGGACGAGAAAGGTCAAACTCTTCCAAGGAGAAAGACTGAAGAGATGAACATGCGAATACACAGACAGCAAGTGGGGAATATTCATGGCTAAAACTGATCCGTGGATCAGTGTTTTACAATGCATGGTTGGAGGTAATGTGTGTGCGAGTATACATGTATAATTGTGTAGTCATTGATCTTACACCCCACAGGACAGGGTGTTGTTTGCTTCAAGATATTAGAATGCTGTTAGGATGCCAGGCCTGGCGATGACTACCGACATCTGCGGCTTCCTCTACTGAGATACGTCTGCCCCCTGAACGCACAATGTGTGTGCATTTTCAAGCTGAATTCAAGAAAGAATGAAGGATTTTCAAGGACTATCAAAGGAAAAGCATGAATATATACCTACACTGTGGCTGTGCAAATAAATGAAGAAATGAATCTGTTTTGCTTTTACCAACTGACACTCTGCTTATTTCCAGACCCGCTCACACACTCCTTACTAAATTCCCTCTACATATATTGCCCTTTTAATTGGCCCAGGGCTTAGACTCAATGCAGACAACATAACACACACACACACACACACACACACACACACACGTGGACACACACCCCAGCTGGCTCACACTAGCCCTTCGTGTAACAATACAGAGGGAGGGAGCAGCCTAGCTCTCTGCCTCTCCTCTCCTTGACCATTCTCTCCATGCTTGTTCCACACCTCTGCCAGCCTCCCTAGCCCCATGAGCCCCCCAGCTCTGCGTAGAGAGAGAGAGAGAGAGAGAGAGAGAGAGAGAGAGAAAGAAAGAAAGGATGTATGTGTGTGTGTGCTTCCATGTTCCTGTTATTAAAGGCCCAACCACAAAACAAAAACACAGCAACTGTAAGAATACCGTGTGTGTGTGTGTGTGTGGGGATCATTAACGTAGCCCTCTGTAACCTCTCCAACGCATCTTGTCTTGGCAGACCTCCAACTCTGGTGTGATGTTTACACATCATAGCAAAGGTCCCGTTTGTTTCCTTGTCTAGCACCACGGCGCTCATCTCATACGTTGGGTGGAGCCGACCTCGCAGTCACTGTTACTCATCAACCACTAGCGACCGTGAATGGAACACCACAAGCACCGTATAGCAGCTAATGAGCCTCCAGCTCCTGCGATATCACACGTCACCCTGCTAACTGCTGGCTATTTGGTTTCAACCACTTCCAGTATTATAATTTTATTCACATTTGAATTTTGACTGAAGAACTTCTGTAGCATAGCTGTTCTAGGTTGTATTATTAACCTACTGGTTACTGGTGCAATATTAAACTCCTAAGTACAAGGACAACCAAAGTACTTTCAGCAAATACTGACCATAGATTTAAAAACTATACCCCTCCCAACTTTCTCTTTCATCTTGAGGTAGCTCTGCAATCCTTATTCATCCATACATCTGTCTTTTCATCCCACTATCCATCAACAGCCCCAGTGATAGCTGCCAGCTGGCCTGCTCCCTCTAGTGACTCATCAATGTCGATCTGCCCTCTCCTGTGCTGCACTTCTGTCCCGTTTGTACCGAAACATCACTGACTCTGGATCAGCCCTCTCCTACATTAAGTTACCCAGAATGCTATAATCTCAGTATTCTACAAATATAGACCTGGTCTGAGATCAGATGCCAGATACTAAGAACTTAATGGCTCTCCAAGCTGCACTTGAAAAATGTTGTGCTGCTTTCCATTCTCATAAAAACTCTTAGAGTCTCAGAGTGTGTTTCTCCATGTCATGGGTAACAGGATTGAGTGGGTCTTCCTTATAACCAGTAAGAGAAAATTCTGG
Source organism: Electrophorus electricus (assembly GCF_041902795.1). NCBI lineage: Eukaryota > Metazoa > Chordata > Actinopteri > Gymnotiformes > Gymnotidae > Electrophorus > Electrophorus electricus. Next base: position 26,851,348 of record NC_137498.1, on the reverse strand, counting down.
ATCATGTTTTGCAAGTAGAATAATGAAGTAGGAGATGATAAAATATTTACAGCAAGTGCTAAAGTAAAACCGACATGAGTGCATGTGCGTGTGCGCTCCACCCAGACACACACACAAACACACAAATTTCAGCTGCTTCCACGTGGAACTGATAAATTCAGTGGCATTTAGTCTTTATTTCCCCAGTGTGTGTGCGCATGCCTTTGTGACAAGTTTCATGCTAGACTAATGATCAGAGTGTGTTGTGTGTATCTGTGTGTGTATGTGCGCGCTCTGTGTTGATTATGGACCGCCTGGACAGACGATCTGTCTCCAGACCTCACTAAATTCCGTCCACACATATTGCCCTTTTAATTGGCCTAGTGCTTTGCCTCAATGCAGACAACATAAACTCACATGCACATACCCATGCTCATGCACACACACACACACACACACACACACACACACACACATACACACGACTTAAATGTGAGAAAGCAAAACTCCAAAAGGTTGTCTCCCATATTGTCAGCATGGTACATTCAGTGAAAATACTGAGCAGAGATGAAACAAACTGCAGTATAATAAGGCTGTTCATTTAACAAGCAAGTTCACTAAGCTGACTTTACTATTTCAAAGAGTAGCACCCTAGTGCTGCTCTGCACTTTTTTGTCACAGTATGCTGATTCTTGAGAACAGTTCTCTCTCTCTCTCTCTCTCTCTCTCTCTCTCTCTCTCTCTCTCTCTCTCTCTCTCTTCTCTCCCCCCCCCCTCTCTCTCTCACACTCACACACACACACACACACACACATGAGGGGCACCATTAAAGGCTCTGATTAAAAGCTGTTTGCGGTATGGCCCAATGTGCTCATCAAAAGAGGATTGGAGGGGGGGCAATTAAAACACAAAGAAGAGTATTAAAGTGGCCCCAGAGGGGGGCAATTATGCTGCTCCACCCTGCCCCCTGAGGGCTAGGAGTCAGAGGGGAGAGAGGGAGACAGGGGGATGGGGTTGATCTCCATGCAAGGGGTCAGTCGCTCTTCCAACTCTCTGAGCTAGCAAGTGTCACTTGGATTCTTACAGTTACTTCATCAATGGGCTTAGTCATACAGTGAACCCTTTCACTTTCTGGCTTTTAATGGCTCCACCCTTTAGTCAGTCTCTCTCTCTCTCTCTCTCTCTCTCTCTCTCTCTCTCTCTCTCTCTCTCTCTCTCTCTCTCTCTCTCTCTCCCTCTCTCTCACACACACGACTAATCTCTGAATGTGACTAACACCCTCCAATGCTCAAGAATTGTCTAAGGTTTGTGCTCTCCTTTTCTCTATGCCCTGGGGAAAAAAAAAAACCCCAAACATATCAACAATTGCTAACTCATACTCTTGATCTCTATTTTCTAACTCTATTTACCTTTCTCCCCAGTTTACTGAGAGGAAGCTATCACGAGCCTCTAGACAGCCTTAAATCGTTTAGTAAAACTAGGAAAGGATTTTTGAGGAAAATGGGTACAGATTTATGTCATACACAAGTTAATGGGGAAAGATATGGTCAAAATGTTTCTGTTTAGAAGTTTCATCAAATAGGATTTTTTTTACTGGAATCCATGGCTTCTGTGTTGCTAATCTCTTTTCTTTTAATCTTTGCACCCGGCTTTGCTCTTTACCCCTACCCTTTATGCTCACTCTCTCTCTCTCTCTCTCTCTCTCTCTCTCTCTCTCTCTCTCTCTCTCTCTCTCTCTCTCTCTCATGTGGAATGTGGAGGTTCTGGGGGAAGGGAGGGCTCAGGGTGGAGGGGTAGAGGAAATGTTCTGAGTCAGCAGCAGAGAGACTAACACACACATGCATACACACGCACATACGAGCATGGCTGAGCAGTGTGCACAAAAATGGGTGGGCAACAATTCATTCACGATTCACCTGTTTTATGGTTAAAACACATGCGTGTGCAAAAATACGCACGCACACACACGCACACAGTATGCTAGAAATGTTATCTGATTCACAATCACTACCAGACACTACCAATCATTTAGCAGAATCTATTGTGATGTCCATCTCTGCTCTGCCGCATTCCTAGAGACCTTGACTGCCTCACATTTTCTCCCATCTCTCCAAACACTGCTATCAAAATTCAATTAGCCTTAGAGATTTGGTACCAATTTCTTCTGAATGACTGAACTTTTGTAACAAGGTACTAATAATGGCTAATGTTGGTGTTCCGGGAGAGTGGTTGGGAATGCTGCTGGGCCGGATAAATCAGTGTACTCTGAGCTGCTAGATTAAGCAGCTTGGGATACCAGGAGCCTGCACGGTTCCATTCATCCGCACCAGACCCTACCTAATGCACAAAGGCAAAGAGAGAGCGAGAGAGAGAGAGAGGCACAGCCTCTCCTATTGTTCTCTGATAGGGCGCTGCACTGGAGTAGTTTTTAAAAAATCGTCGATAGGCTGTTTCACAAGGCACTCGGCACCAACAAGAGAAAGAGGGAGCTAGCCACAGAGCTACATGCTTTAGCAGGACGATTAAAGGAGTATGATGAAAGTGAAGCTTCATACGCAGCCATTCTGAGCACCCTGTCAATATACGATAAAAAAAAAAAAAACACCACTTGAAGCCAATTGTCGCACTTTGAAGTGCTCTGAGGTATTGAACGTGTATGAAAGTGAGGATGCCTGTGAGCAAGAAGATGGAAAAAGAGGGAGGGAGAGATAAAGAGCCAGAGACGCTATTGATAGGCCAGAGTGGACCGTGCCATGACCTCTTCAGAGCTCCAGATGAGGCTGGTCTGCTCTTTCATCTCCATCCATCCATCCGTCTCTGTCCTCTCTCCACTCCCTCCCTCTCTCAGTCTGTCTTTCACCACTCAATAAGCCTGCTTGATTCGACCCATTCAGACCTGCCCCTCCCCCAGCCCCCCACCCGACCACCCGTCTCGCCTTCAACCAATCAGAAACCGGCTCAATGGAATGCCAGCCATACCATTTAGGTGATCTGCCTCTGCCCATGCTAGCAGTACCCATGCTGTTGCCTTGTCAGCTCCCATTTTAAGATAATATAGTTAGGCAGCTGTTTTTCACCAATCTTCTTTCTTTATTCTTGCTACACTCATGAGTAGCTTACAATTTGCACCCATTTCTGCTCCTCGAGGAATCATCAGGTTCACGTTTCACTCCTAAACACAGTGCCATCGTTAGGGTCACAGAAATCCACTCCCCCCTGCAGAGCCCCGTTGCAGCCCTTACACACCTGATACAGTTGATTGAACTGTTTCCTCGGCTGACTAAACACTGTGATGAGGATGCTAGCATTCTTCTCATTCCGAAGCACGAACACATGCAAATTTCCACAGGTGGGAATAATAAATTTACCTAATCCGGCCACGGTAAACGTGGAAAGTAGAAGCGCTGTTTGTTTTTCGAGTTATGCCTTTTCTCCAGATTTGTTTTCTCTCCTTATCAGTAATAGCAGTAACCTTACCAACACCCATAACAAAATCTGGAAATAAATTACAAGCGGTTAAACTAGTAGTATTCTTAGCGTGGTATTCAAAAGCTCTCATCAAAACAGTTTTGTATGTAGCTAATTAAAGTATATTAGAGTTGACCTAGAATCAGCTGTGCTGCTGCTCACATCACCATTCTGCTAGAAAGTGACTTAATTTATGTATGTGGCAATGACCTAGAGGGACGCCCGTTAACCGCCAATACTATTCTACTGTTTATTGGACTATTGTCCATGCATGTTCCTCATTTAAAAGTGAAACATAATATAGTTGTTATTACCTAATACCTATGTAGTATAGTGTATACTGAATATTATGCACACAGTTTATATAGAATCACTGCAGGTCTATATGTCTGATTATGACATGATATACCAGTCATGGCAAGTGAGATGTGATGCCTTTATTAAATATGGTAAGTAGCTTTTATTTAATATGGTAAATGGTGGTGTCTGTGATTGAGGACACTAGGTCACAGTCAGCATCGAGGGCCCATGTGCTACTCCAAACGCAATCAGCGACATCGAATGGTACCACTCCACCTCATGGCCTCCTGGTCGTCCTCATTGAAATTAAAATCAAACAGAAGGCAAATGAGAAAATTAAAACATCACTGAGACACCAAGAGGAGTGAAGGGGAGGGAAGCAAAAGAGAGTGTGAGAGAAGAGAGCTGTTTACATGGGTTGAGAGAGGACATGGAAACAAACAAACAAAAATATGGCATAGTTCCCTGCAGTGTCATTATATTATATTGTTTATTGTTGTTTTGGTACTATATAATATGCATTACTGGCTTTGTTGACTCAAGGCCTTGCCAGTGATGTGACCAGGTTCAGGTAAACTGTGGGATGGCGTGCAGATAGCATGGGAGCTAGGACAGCCTGCAGGAGTCACTGCTAATCAGGGCCAAGTCAGTGGCATGTGCAGGGGCATGTGTGCGTGCAGGTCTCGTAGGAACTGACCACCACTTCAAACCATGCCCATACAGCATCGCAACAACTAAGAAGACGGATGAGCCAAAATCATATGTGAGGGTCACATTTATGACAATGAGCATCCTGCCCAACTGTGGCCCACACACATGCACTTGATATCATCTTGCAAGTAATTAGTGCACAATACTAATCACTGTACAGTTACATACCCTTAGGATTGCACATTTGTGCACTCACATACACACACATACACATGCTCAACAAATCGTGTTGATATTTGTGTGGGAGTGTGTCTTTGAGAGGGAGAACAAGAGAAAGTGGGTGCTTAACTTGAGAAAAACTCAGTCAACTTCCCAGCCATTCAGAAAGTGTGAGAAAGTTTTATAATTGCAAAGGGACTGGCTTGTGTGTGTAAGACATGGTTCTTGCGTGCCACAAGTGTGTGAGAAAGGTATTGTTTACAGTGCGTACAGGATGTACCATTTTCCCGGGAAAACAGCTAGCCAGGAAATTGACACTCAGCAGGAGCACAGTCAGTCTGCCTACTCTCACCCTCCCCACACTCCTACACAGCAAATCTTTGACCTCTCTTGCTAGCTGTCTCTCTCTCTCTCTCTCACACACACACACATGCGCACGCACACGCACACACACACACACACACACACACACACACACACACACACACACACACACACACACAGTCCTTTGTCCTCAATCTCACATCCTCAATCAAATATGATTTGAAGCCTTACATTTGCAGTACATCAAAATCATAATTTATTACACTACAATATACATTACAATAAACCACTATTATATAGTGTTCTATCAATATTAGAAACTTGTTAAACAAGTGGTATAAAGAAAAAGCCACACTGCTACATCTCTGTCTAGATAAGCAGACCAGCTGGGATAGCAGTATGTGAACATATGCAACCCAAAGAGAGCAGAGTTAGCATGGGGAACACAGTCAACACAGGCCAGGTTGGTCATGTGTCAGGGACTTTGGTGAGATTCAGTTTACTTTCGTGTGGTGAGGCACCATGTCAGAGAAGATGATGGAAAGATGATGAGAAGGATAAAACTAGAGAAAGAAAGAAAGAAAGAAAGAAAGAAAGAAAGAAAGAAAGAAAGAAAGAAAGAAAGAAAGAAAGAAAGAAAGAAAGAAAGAAATAATGGAGTGGGTGGTGGCAAGAGTGCATATTGAGTAATGGTTTGGCTGCCAAGAGTGATAAAAGATTATGAGAGTGAGAGAGAGCGAGAGAGAGAGAATCAGCCAGACACAGAGAGAAAGAAATCCTACACCTTCTTTCTTCCTAGTCCCTTCTTGTAGACAGAATTAAAAGGAAAAGAAGGGGTTTATAAAGAAATGTAAAAAAGGAAAGGGGGTCCATGTAAGGTAGGGGTGAAAGGTGGAGAAAGAAGAGGAGAGAAAGAAGAGGAGAGACAAAATGAATCAGGAGAAGAGATGGGTGGTAGGACCCTATTCAGAGACCACCAGAGAGACAGTGAGAGTGACACATTACATAGAGTGAATGGCACTTAATCACTCCTACACGCACACACACACACACACACACACACACACTGAAGAAAATGAGACTGACAAGCAAACAAAAGCAAAATGGCACTTTTTCAGTGTTCTAGACTCTATCCCCATCTCCCTCCCAAAGAGAGGGAGAGATATAAGTATTCTTTCATGCCAATTAGTTTTTTTTTTTCATGTTAATTATTAACATTATTGCTGATTTCCATAATATAGCAAAAGTTCATTCACATTGTTTTACTGCAAGACTGGTTTGGTAATACTGTAAATGAATATGGTCATGCCAGTAAAGCTTATTGAACTGAATTGAGAGAGAGAGAGAGAGAGAGAGAGAGAGAGAGAGAGAGAGAGAGAGAGACAGTGAGAGAGAGAAGATGGGCAGATACCGTGAATAGTGCTTCATCTTTCTTATGAACTATGTCCTGCAATCATTCACACTAAACCTGGCTTTGCTCACTATGTACCCTGCAACAGGAGCAACAGGAGCTAATTTGGGTGAAACGCATTACAAAAAAGAACTTAGTTGTCTAGCACCACAAGGGGTGGGGGGTGGGGGGTGGGGACACGACACCACAAACACACACACACACACGCACACACACACACAGAAACACACACACAGAAACACACACGAGAATCAGTGCAATGAATGCACTGCCTTGGTCAAAATGCTGTAGCAAGTGCCTTTAGGGACCAAATTAATCCCCACAAAGAGCTTCTCTTGGGGGTGAAAGCAGTAACAAAATGGGGTGACGAGATGCTGAATAGCAGAAGGAGCTGTGGGCAGGAAGAGAGAGGTAGAGGAGGAAAAAAGAAACATGGAGGGAAAGAGTTAAAGGAGCAGAAGAAAGAGTGAACTTTGTGCCAGTAAACCAAGCGGTACTATGGCAGGCAGCCAGGAACGAGCTGAAGGTGCTGAAGAAGAGGAGAAGACAGGTGAGTGAGAAAGAGAAGGAGAGAGAGAGAGAGAAAGAGAGGGAGAGAGAGAGAGCTAAAGAAAAAGTACAAGGAGAAAAGGTGAGAAATAGAAAAGATAGTGAAAAAGAAAAAAGAATGAAAGAACAAAAGATGTAATTGTCTTGTAGAAAGGTTGCACAAAAATAAAAATTGGGAGAGAGAAAAAGGGAGTGGATTTTGAGTTCATGGCTGTTTCAACACAATGTGGGCTCAGTAGTCAGAGAGAGAGCGAGAAAGAGAGAGATCAGGGTGAATGATCTGAGAGAGTGAGCCTAAGGACGTTAGGTTAATGTATGAATAAGTGAGTCAATGAATCAGAAAATACATGTTGAAATACATTTCAAGTTGTCAGACAATCAGACCCCCCCAACCCTGAAAAATAATCACCACAGCAGCAACAACAACAAAGACAACAATAACAACAAAAACTACAACAAAAACAACAATAACAACAACTCTGCAGTTGATCAGCTTCAAACAAAGACAAAAGCTGCACACTGCACAGGCTAAGATGCCAAGTAGAGCACTAACAGATATAACAGATATTAATAAGATACCTTACTAATAGTACCTGCAAGAAGGGGCAAGTGCAATACTAGCACGCACAAAAATATCCATGGGCTCTACTATATGTAACAGGAAATGCAACCACCCTCACACACTCACATGAGCTGTCAAAAACAGAATAACACCTTGCTGAAACAGTTGTTCTCTGCCCCCAGACACTGATGACCTTGGAGTCAAGCTGGCCTGACACCCACACACTCCGAGTGTATACTTCAGACTTCACTTTCTCAAAAAATCCACAAATAAAACACACACATGAACTTGATAACATATACTGTAGACAAGTAGAAATATACAGTTTTTATGTCCGCATTAGTCCCCACTTTGGTCATTCCGTTTTATGGATTTTGTCATAGAACAAAGGGAAAAAATGATGAAAGGGTGAGATACTCTACAGTGACCAAAACAGAGTAAAACAGAGACGATATGATAAGGTAATGAGAAGAGATGAATCCTACTGAGAAAATGCATCCTACCGAGAGAGAGAGAGAGAGAGAGAGAGAGAGAGAGAGAGAGAGAGAGAGAGAGAGAGAGAGAGAGAAAGTAGAATGATGTGTAGTGACAAAAACAATAAGTGCAGCTACTGAACTTTTCTTTCTTGAAACGAATACTGCTGCCTGGCTCTTATATAACTGCTACATCTTTCAGGGCAAGCTTGTTCCCTCGCATTTCATTGCATGTAACCTTCTTAGAAGAATAGGTGCTGTGTGAGGATCTCCAACAGAGAGCGAGAGAGAGAGTATAAATTTCCATGGACCGATAACATTCTTTCGCGTTCTCATTGATAAAGTGGCACATCTGTATGTCTGGGGTTCGTTCACAAATGCCTTCTTGACCTTGTCACATTATCTCCGATTCCTCCAAGCCGAAAAGCCCATTTTCTTCTGGCTCAGCACTTCCATTGGGCATAAGAGTCGGGTTACCTTAACTCTACATCCCCAGTAGCGGATACCTTCTTAATCACCTTATCATCTAAGAGAGGTGGCCAGGTCTCGGTTCGTGCTTCTCGAGGAGACGTGGTTTGAAAGTTCGGGATTAGCGCGTAATCGTACCTGACCGGAAAAGGACAACTGCTAACCAAACTTCGAGAAAATTTTGTTCTCGTTACGTAAAGAGTTGGCCCACACTCTGTAATGTCTGATATCTCAATTAATCTTATGTTAGAAAGGGACGCCAGCCGTGTCTCGAATCACATCTACCAAAAATAACCAGCTCTGAATAAAGAAAGCTTATTAATAAGGTAACGCATATTAGTGTCGCACACAGGTGGAATCAGAAAGGGTCTTACTAAAGGACTAATTATAAACTGTAACATTATCGCAAAGTTAAGATTGTACTATCAAAGCGCACAACCCTTACTGGCATTGCAGGCTAGACAGCCATGAAACAAGACGGGGATGTAAAAGTTTCCTTTCTGCACGCGCAAAAGAAAGTAAACAAATTATTTACTCATACTTACTGAACGATGATAATGTACATTCAGATTTAATGTAGGCTTAATGACCCAAACTTTACAGTTTTCCGTTGGTCACCGGTCAACAGGATAATGCAAGAACGGGTGCGCACACGACGCAAACCGCGCTCGCAAACATAGTCTACTTCAAAACTCTCTAGCATCTCAAAGGCAAATATGTTACACGCAATCACTTAAAATACGCTACAAGTCTTCTTTATTTTCACTGTCGGCAAACCCATTAAATATACCTGTAGCATCTAGGGCTACAGCTATCTATTTGATTAGAACTGTAGTACACAGTAGTGTTCTTGTCTTCATTAGAGTTAAAATGAGAGCGCATGTATATTTTGCTTCAGCTCTAGTGGAATTCCGTTTAAGAAAGAACGAAAAAAACAAGCATGACTTACTTTGGGTTAGTGCTGTTCCAGAAAACACTGTGTCTCTCGCCAGACGTCAGCCAAACGCAAACAGTCGCTACAATACAGGAGCGCCACAGCAAATCCATTGCAGGATCTTCGTGAGTCCAAAGAAAAAAGCTAAGATGAAAAAAAATAAAGTAACATATAAGATGCAAGAAGTTATGGCGTGTAGCCGTGCACCTTAGTCTCAGATAGCATACAATTAAACAATTTTACGCGATCCGCATAAATAAGCGCTTTGGCAAAATGTTGACAAGATGGACTCTCAGGTCCAAATTACTTCAAAACTCTCGTAGTGAATGAAATTTGTTGACGCCTTTCTGTTTTGTGGAAATGCTTTTGGAGTAGACCACGCCTCTTCACTTCTAAAAGCCAATCAACAAAAAGCGCTTTCAATAGGGTGCGCAACAAAGCCTGTCGCCCTCTGAGGTTTATTCCGAATCAAAGAATGAGTAAAAAGTGTTATTTTTCCAAACATATAGACTGTAACATCGCCAACTTTGACATGTTGTCCGGAAACCGACGTTTCGGTTAAAGACATTATTTGTATGCAATTAACCTGGTATTGCTTACTCTTAGGTAAAGCAAACGATGCTACACAATGGGACTATTTAGTTTTTAACAAGCTTTGTAGGCTTTCATCTTTTCTCACTCCACAGTGAGTGCTGATAAAGGACAACTTGTGCCACCTTTATTATAAGCTACCCTTGATTGTAGATCGAAATAGGCTGTGGAGAATCTAATTACCACCTAGGTATAAGGCCTATCACTGTTATATTTACACAGCTGATTGATTAAATGTATGTGTAGGCAAGGCATCTCTATCTATCTATCTATCTATCTATCTATCTATCTATCTATCTATCTATCTATCTATCTATCTATCTATCTATCTATCTATCTATCTATCTATCTATCTATCTATCTTGTCATACACTTTTTTTTTTTTTTTTTTTTTTTTTTTTTTACAAGCCCATCAACTCTCCTGCCCACATAACCATTCCCACACATAAATTCAATGGGTCTGATGTGTATTGCTTGGTGCGACTTGATCCAGCTGGTTTTTAATACACCCTGGAGCTCAGATGAGCTGTATGTTTACCTGTCAGTCGGATTGGGTTTTGCAATGCCATGGACGACAAGTCTGAGTTTCTCAGGCTTTCCACTGTTTTTTGACATCCTTGAGTAAGGTGTGGAACTTTCTGTAGCTTTGTCATAATAACCATTAGAATTGTATCCATGCACACTGTCCTAGAAAACCCTTCACTATCTTGAAAGAAAAGTAGAAGTGTTTGAATCAAGATATCCCCACCTGAGTCCCTTTGAGCTCTTTGCCTCCTGTGATGGCCTTCAGGAATTTGGTTGGCATCTTACTGACCTTCAGAGGACTGTTTTTGAGTGTCAGAAGCTGTTCTAGTGGTAGGCTACAGGCCTACACAACAGGACTATCTGATTTATTCATTTGTGCTCTCAAATACCCTCACATGCGCATGCACATGCACACCTGCAGCCACAACTGATAACATAACATCCTCTGGCTGTAGGCCTTGCTATCACATTTCTTTGCCTTGTTGTGATCAAACAAAATTCATTTGGTGGGCTCATCCTGGTGCTTGTCCTCATCTCATTCCTCTGATCTTCAGGTTCCATAATGCACAGACCTTCTTCAGCATTCTAGTGCTCACCTGCTCACCTCATTTTTCCAGCTCCTATTTGAAGACCATGTAGTGAGAGGGAGCCTGTGAGTTTCCTCTGATGTTCAGCTGATCTATTTCTGATTTTCTGCATGTGCCAGAGCAGGCAACAGTCAGTTATGACACCAGCAAGAGAGGTGCTGATTCCATTGACTACCTAATCAAAGAGAGAATCCCCAGAAGGAAGAGCAGCTGTTGACCTGTTAAGACAATAAGGATTCAAAATTACCTGAATGTGCATCATAATTTGAGAATGATATTGAAAACCTCAGAATATTACATTTACATAGCCTCCAATAAGGGTCCCTTTAAGAGCTGACAATTTCATCTTTCATTGCTGGTTGAAATAAATTGATAGCCCAAAGCATGTTTAAGTCAGAGTTTCACCATGCATATTACTGAACTTTTTAGGCTGTCAGTTACTATGAGTATGTCTGATTACCTCAAGCACCAGTTTCTCAGACTCTTCATATCAGACCACAGCATATTTATTTATTGCAAGCATATTTATTTATTAATAGCTGCATTTTATGATAAGACTTGTTATGCACTTCTGTGACAATACTTTGTTGTAATTTTTCCTGGTAATTATGGTCTGCTTATAGTAGCAATTTTTTACATTCACTTACATTTACTATGCTTATAAGCACAAGACAATGAATAGAAGTATATCAATCAGCAATGCATATGTTTGATTAACCCCAACTATCAACTGTTGATTGGTATGTTTCTGTTCCCTCAAGTCCATGAGAGAATGCAAATAAGCTTGTTCAGGGAGAATACGCTGATTACACTGTGACTCCATCCATCTCTTTGTCTCTGATCAAGTAGCCCTAATGACTCAGTTGGGATCCCCCAAGACTTCCAAGAGACCTCATCCTATTGCTCTTCTGCAAGGACAATTTTAAATTTTAAAGAGCAGATCACCTCCTCTTTAGTCCACATCCAGATGGTGCAGAGCAGACACTGTGGAAAGCATTACCTTTTGTAGAAGGATGTGAAGTAAAAGCAAAAATGTTCACTTGAACGTGTAATGAGTGAGTGAAAACACAGGAATGTACTGAGTGAGAATACAAAAATGATCAGTCAAGAAATCAGTCATGAAGAGCTTGCATGTTTTGGCATTTTTAACATAACAGCTTGATGTGGATTTTTTACCAGTTTTTACCACATCATAAGATACCATCTTCAACACGTCAGAGCATTATAGTCTGGAGATCTTGTGAAATGCTGGAAGCACTCCATCCCTAAGCACCTGGCTGTTAAAAAGAGAAGCATACATTCAAAGAGACATGCAGAAGAAGAAAGGAATGATCCTAGATGTGCTGGTCTGGTTCCTATTTTCACTATGCTTACCACCTGGTTCCAGTTTTCTTATTGCAGATTATTCTACATTCATATCCTTTAGGGAGATCAATCAATTAAAGCTTTTGGTGCAAGGTCAAGAAGTCCAACAGAAATGATTCTATGTTGACGAGGCATTATATATTTGACAGTATTTCAGTCTTCCCTGGCTAAAATGGCACAGTATGTTTAATGTATTCCTCCTCTACTCTTATCTCTCAGGAAACCAAAATCAAGATGTCAGCACTAGAGAGCAGCTCTTTGCTCTTTTAGAAAGGGAAACATCAGAAAATAATCACCTACCCAATCACACATATTACCTATAAGACATTAAAATTAATACTCAAGACCCTCTTCCTGTCCAGAGTTCTAACTCTAAAACTGGCTCATAATCACTATGGCATTCATTACTCAAATGATTTAAAAGGCATCTGAATTTAAACAGTGGGATCTAATGAAAGGTCTGAAGTGTGTTGTGATTTATTGAAATGAAAGGAGTCCCTTGTGATGATAAAGGGTGGGACCAGTTGTCAACCCTGCAGAAAACTGTTGAACAAAGTGCAGGACTTTCAAATGGCATATTTTACATAATGTCTAATATGTAGGCATGTCTAAAAATGTAAATACTGTAGTGGAGCTAAGGCAGAGTCTTTTATTTATCAGTGAAGCACACTCCTTTAGGGTTTCAGGCCTCTCATTTATCAGTGCTGTATATACACAAACTTGTTCTTAAATCACACTTATGACCACTTCTGCACACACAATGTACATCCAGATGGCCATTAAATATTTAAATGGCAATCAATCTTGTGAAGTTTGTCATTATTGGTTATTAGCTGATTTACTGCACTTTGTAGGTCTATAATGCTGAATAAACAAATACTTTATTGTAAAGACTCAATCTTGTATGTACAGCTGGTAGGTGTACAAGTACAGTTTATAGCCCATCTTTTGCCAGGCAAAGTTGATGTTCATCATTGTGTATGTGTGTGTGTGTGTGTGTGTGTGTGTGTGTGTGTGTGTGTGTGTGTGTGTGTGTGTGTGTGTGTGTGTGTAACATCCAAGTTTAGGTGCAGAATGTCAGCTTTAATTCGAGGATATTAAGCTCTATACAGAAACCATATAGACATCACAGACCTTTTTATACACATTCCCTACATGAACAAGAAATGTAAGAGCATGCCTGCAAGAGCAAGTTGCAGTGGCTGTTGTTGGAGGCAAAAACACCACCACTCTGTTAACTTAACATGATTGTACTTTATACAGTATCATAGCCTGTACAAAAGTAATGGAAACTGCTCCTTGTGCCAATTTAATACACACTGTGACTATTAACCACTTTTGGGTACATGTGATTTTCAACCGTTCTTTATTATAGTTATTCAAGCAAAGTCCATTCTGTTCATATATCTAATGAATTTGTGGCCTGGTTTCTTAGTTTTCAGGAAAAAAAAAAAAATTTCTGGCAATATAAATTCCTTTGCAAAGCAAGTGTAGAAGCTCTTTGCACAAAAAGGAAGAATGGAAAATTAAGTTATTTCAAATTCTTCCCAACTGAACAGCCATGTCTGCAGTATAGCTATTCAAAACAGCTGTCTGAATCTGGGTTATTTCCATGTAACACAGACACATGTATACCTGAGCACGCACCACCGTATAATGAAACTTGAGGAGGTGAATGTAACAGAGATGAGACCTGTGGGAAGAATGCACAAGGAAACAGGTGTGTACTCATGCCTGACAGGGTCAATACACATAGCAACTTCATGATACAGGTTTAATACATGTATCAACTTTGTTATATAGTTCTCTGGATAAGCTTCAATCTGGGTCCCATGTAGCAGTCATATTTGTGTTATGGCACTGAAAATAACAGCACCTCCTTTCATCAAACAGGTGACTCAGCCTGGAATGCTGATGTCATGTTATGTAAACTGGTTCTATAGGTTGACTACATATTTGGTTTGTTCTGAATTTTTGACACAGTGCAGCAGACACCTACTCAGCTCAGTTTGAAAACATTCAGGTCCACTGTACTTGGGCAGTAATGGGGGATTGCTTTGTTTTTGTTTGCAAACCTTATCTTATTGATTTATTAGGAGGCAACCAAGGTGTCAGCAAGTCACAAAAAACAGGTCTCATATATCAGAAAGTATATTTGTGGTTTTGCTTTTTGCTCTCTTAGTACTGCACAGACAAATGTCAGCCACAGTATACAATATGTATCAGCAAAAACTAGAGAAATAGCTAAAAAAAACTTCTGTTTGTGGTCAGAAAGTTTCCTTTATGCCTTAAGGCATCTAAAAGAAACTATGCTCAGAATACAACCAAGTACATTTAGCACATATATGGCTTGGAAATTTATGTGAAATTGTATTCAGTTATTAGATGGATGCACTGAGATTATGTGACTGCAATCATCTGCAAAATAACATCTCAATAAATAAATTCTGTTAAGCAAGTAACAGTTATTGAAAGTTATTGCAAATACAGTTATTGAAAACAGAAAACAAAAGCACCAAACTCAAACATTTGTGTCTTTGTAGGTTTCATCAATAGATTGACTGTGTATAACAGGTCAACTTTTAAAATGGAGTCAAAGGTAAATCAAGTGGACACTATAACCATTAAATATGACATTGTTTCCTAATTCAGCTATGTGTACTAGCTATTTTTAAGATCAAACTGTGAAAGAGCTATATTTACTAGAAGCCTGTAAGGTGGAGAGGTCATATAAATTAATGAATACTATCCCTACAACATGGCCTGTGTGTCACACCATTAGAGTGTGGGTGAAGACACAGAAAAAGAAAAGGCAACATGAAAGAGCCCACAAACAGACAAGAGCCTGGAGGTAAAAAAACAAACAAAAAACAAATCAGACAAGCAGACAAAAAAAAAAAAGAGTCAAAATAGGAACACATGAAAAATGGGAGAAGTAATCTTCAAGAAAATTACATGAAGTGAAGGACAGAGCCAGGTTCAGGGTGAAAGGGTAACACAGAAAGAGTGAATGTTTGGAGAAATGTTCTGAGAAAGCCACTGGTTTTCAGGATAGAGTGAGAATTAGAGATCTGGCTCAAAGGAGGCGGACAACCACAGAGCTAAGGAGGGAGCCAGTGAGTGAGACAGAAATAGTAAATGGACGACGGAGTGGGAAGCACAGAAAAGAAGCAGTTTTGAACAAACAAGACATGCCAGAGAAGTGGAAGAGAGAGAAAGGTAAGTGGTGATGGCAATCGGCTAGTTTTAGTATTATACTGAAGAACGTCATATATAGAACGTCAGTTGTCTTGAACGATGAAAACTTTAACAATGCTTAATCTTGGAAAACGAGGTTGATATTATTAACATGCAAGTTGAGTCAATATGTGTTTATAGAACAGAGAAGCTTGTCAGAAACCACAGAGGAACACAGTGAAGGAAACATTGCAAATGATAGTGGTTACAGTGGACGAATAAGGTATCTTTTAACCACTGCTGGTCATGATTGTGTGTGTATGTGTGTGTGTGTGCGCGTGTGTGTGTGTGTGTGTGTGTGTGTGTGTGTGTATGGGTGTGTGTGTGTGTGTGTGTGTGTGTGTGTGAGAGAGAGAGAGAGAGAAAGAGAGAGAGAGAGAGAGAGAGAGCTAGTGTTGGACAGATCGGTACAGACCTCACAGAGAGCAAAACATCAGCCTTTGAATGCAGTACACAGCACAGTACTAACAATCAAACCAAATTACAGTGTTGCATAAACATTGCTGCAACGTTATGTACATACACGCACACACACATCAGTACACACACAGACACATGGACACTAGTGAAGAGGATTCAATATCATGCTTCTTGAAAATATCAGGTCAGCACGCACTGCAAATATTTGGCAGAGCTAAAATGGAAAGCCTTTCACTCTCCAGCTTAGTACGTGGAAATCTCACCATAGCTTCTCATTAGGACATAGACATGCCAGCACACACACACACAGACCCACACACACAAGCACACACAACCTGCACATACACAGCATGAATGCATGTACACACACTCCTTTCACCCACACAGAACGCTAAGAACTGTCTGAAGTGATCAGACCTCAAACCTCTTCCAGCCTTCACACTACAGAGAACAGCTCCAGCAGTTTTTGGGTTTGACGGTCAGCCATAATGACTGACACTGACCAGTGTTTGAACTATGTAGTGAGGACCCTACAGAAATAAACAGATTAACTTCTTAAACTAGAACTCTAATGAGCAGTCTAGTCTCACTCATTTCTAACCTGTATGAATACATGAAGTGGAATCTTCAGGCAAGCTGACGTTCAGTATTTCAGTATTTCAGTAAGTTTATTGTCATGATTTCACAACTGCATCACTATTGGGATTTTTTTTCGAAGTGTTTTGATATTAGAAATGTCTTGATATTAATGGATTTACCTTCCTTTCAGTGTCTTGTAACATGGTATCACAAAGGGACTGGGAAGATTCCACACAGGGGCTGACTTTCTCAAAAGGTGGTCTCACATTGAAAATCCCATATGTCATTAATTTCAGGGGAGTGATGACCCAGATAAGATTGAAGGTGTATGACTGCTCTTTGCATGAGGCCCAAATGACCATTTTTACATTAAGCTTCTGTTAACTAGTTAACAGCCCACAATCCATGAATTTTGTACTAATAAACAATGAGTAATGTTAACACTGTAATTGCTATCATGAGATCATTGCCCCCTGCCTGACAACAGAATTACAGCGACAGGGCAGAAATCTATGTTGTGCAAAACCACTGCTCACTCAAGCAGGACGACAGTGATCCAGGGAATGCCTTTGCTGACATTACCAGTGACTGAACCAGCCATTTATGTCTACCGAAAAGCAGATAAACTTTATAGGAATACTTCACCTGTACATGCTAATGATTGACAAACTCTACAGGTGTAAACCTACCCTTCAGTTCCTTTCACTGCTACAGAGAGTGAGCAGTGACCAGCATTTTTTTGGATGCTACAGTATTCATTTATGCTCAGTTAAGCATTCACTAATTCATTCACTCGAGCGGAGGTAACTTGAGGACAGAACCACAAACTCTTACTGCTGAGCCAGAGCCCATGCAATTAAGCTGCTAGAATATTACTTCTATCACAGACAAATTTCATTCGGCAGGGCTCTCAAATCATAGGAATTATGTTATTATGGAATTATGCTATTATGAACATATTTTGTGACCATTTCCTGCTTCTGTCATCATCTTATCAACACAATTCTAAAGGACTATAAAGTCATATAGAGGTCAGACATTTTGAGGCTATTATAAAAGCTATTGGTTTATTAATTTATTATCAAATAAAGAGGGTAATTTTGTCACCAGGACCTCCATTTCCAGATCTAACAGTGTAGATTGTTTCCCCAATTTGTTCTTGCTTTCCAAATTTAAAGTATAGATACAGTATTCATTTACTATAGGAACTGAACCTGGCTTCAGGGGGAACTGGGTTTGATTAAACAAAGAAAGAAAGAAAGAAAGAAAGAAAGAAAGAAAGAAAGAAAGAAAGAAAGAAAGAAAAAGAAAGAAAGAAGAAAAATATGTCTTTAGAAGAAATGTTCAGCTAACAGTGGTTGACATGGTCATCAGTGCAAAAGCAAGTAAACATTGATTTCAAAGCCCACTACAATTACCGGTGTGTGGGTGAGTGGGCATGTGTGCCCTCTGTATTCCATTACATCGCAGTAAACAGATACACTGAATGGTAGTCATTTCCCTACTTTTTAGGAGGGGGGTGGGGTTAAAGATGAATTGGATGGACATTATGCCTCCCTGCTCCCCCTTCTTTGGCCCAGGCTCCATGCAGAGTGGCACACTTCTTCATTCTCAATCTCTCATTACTTAAGAGGAGGAAACACATGGGATTTATGACTCCAATCCTTCTTCTCTCTCTTCACCTCCCTCGGCGAGGGCATGTGCCTCCTCCACAAGCACTTCAACTAAACGCAAATGTTCCTTCACTCCAGATCTTGCCTTTTGTACTCACTGACTTGCCTTCATACATAGGAATGAGTTAATGTTCACATGAGTTAATGCCCCCTCCAGCCCATCAGAGACGACAAATGCTGGTCACCAAGATGCTTCCTTTACAGGAAAAAAATAAAATGAACTTTAATAAATACACATCTTATGAATGCTCACAAATGAAGAGAGACGGAGTGTAACACCCAAAACATCAGGCCACTTTTATATAGGATTCTGTAATTGTATTGATGCTAAGATGAAGGTAAGACACATGTTTTACCATGAGTGAATTTAATATATCTGTTTGCCTCTATGGAATTGAAGCTAAAATGTATACATTTTGACAATGGTTATTACAGAATACACTTGTTAGCAAAATTTGTTAAAAGTTAAAAGTACACAAATTAAATACCAAGCAAATACAACTGCCGACAAGTGACCAAAATTTGATAAATGTATTGCTTAACCGTGTACATATTTTAAGCTATCACAGCTATTTCTATTTCAGTAAATTAAATAATTTAGTTTTACCCTGTGTTATTAACTCCCCAAATAGAATTTTAATAATGTTTGCTAAAATGTTTTAGATTTTCTGTCAGCTCAATACTTTTGCCAAGCTAATGGGAATTTGAATCCAACATACACATCTCTCTCTCTAAATGTTCATTTTTAATTTTGATTTCATGCCTCATTATTTTAAAGCACCTTCAACTTTACTTTTTTACTGTCAGAAACAGAAATAAATTATGCTTTACAATCAGTTTAACAGCTCATCTGGGGGCCCGTCGCTTTTAAACACAACTGCATCAGCTCACTTCTCAATTTATTACATAAAAAAGAGAACATAAATGATTGTGTTGCATCTTCTCACACTTTAGTAACACACCCCGACACTTTCACCCGCACACTTACGCTATCTTTACTTGACATGCTCTGTTTTACTGCATATACTCTGTTAAAATCACTCCCTCTTGGCCAGCTTGGCACACTTCTGACTGTCGGCAGCATCCTTTGTCCACCTTTCCTTTTGTTTATTCCTCTGTTCTGTAAATGAGGAGGAATGAATGGGTTTTATTGCCCCAATCACCCCTTTTTCTCTTACATCAGGCCATATAGAACTCCTCTGCCCCCACCCAAATTACTTTGTACCAGAGGGAGTATAATATACTAAAACCCTTGAAGAGAGATTGAGCAAACACTGTTTAAACTTATTTCTCCTCATATAGGGATGAACCCCATAGAGTGCTTCGTTGCTTTGCCCCGAGCCTAGTATTACCCATGCTGATTCCTTTGAAAGCCACCTGACAAAAAAAACTGTGCATTCAATTTTCTACCTCCCTGTAATGGCTTGAAAGTTGGGGATCAATTTTACAGCCTCCTATTCTCCTTCTCTTCCTCCTGTTCCCTTCACTCACCTTTCTCATCTACTCTTTTTAAAGAGGCAGAAAATCCATTTGAAAGGGACTCTTTTCAAAATGGCTGAGAACTCCTGTCTCACAGGGCCTCTAAAGAGGGGGGAAAATTGATTTGAAGCCCTGCTCCTCTCTCTTCCCCAGCACATCAAATGTCTGCCTCTCCTCTCTGATTTACCTTTCAAAAGGGAGAAGACCCGAACATATCTGACCCTCCTGTGCCCCAATAAAGTGACACATGCCTGCATTCTGTCTCACTCTTTCACATCCAGAGAAGCTGGAGGAGTATCAGTAACTCTAAAACTGACATAGTCACACACGCACACACACACACTTACAATCTGTTCCTGTTTCTATGATCACTTCCATTAGCATAGAGGTGTTCCCCCCTCCAACATCATGTCAAAGTTTTTTGTATGTGTGTATATACATGTCTGTGTGCATGTGTGCAGTTGAGTGAGCATCAGGGCCATTTCAAAGTAAAGGTTATTCGGAGGTTGTGTATGCTAGTTTGACCTATCTTTGACCTTGTTTTTTTTTTTGTTACAGCAAGACTGTATTGCTAACTAGCCCCAATTTTTCACTCCTTTATTTTGGTGAGGGTGAAAAATCTCAGAGGGATATCGTGGGGCAGCGGGTGGGGTGTGTATGTGTGTGGCTGGGGGTTCTTGTCTTTTTAAAAATAAATCGGAGAGGGGCCCCATGGAATGGCAGTAAAGAGAACTAACTTGCTTGTGCCAAAACTTTAAAAGTAATGTGTTTCTTGCTTGAAGGCAATTTTCTAACAATGGTGATGGTTAAAATAACAGGTGCAAAGAATCTCACTTTCTTGCTTGTTAACACTTTTTAAGTGTTGCAGCAGTAGTTCTGTCCATAGACACCTAACAGGCTGTGTGAAAACAAGAAACAGGGCAGTTTGCATTACATGAAGGGCTCTTGCCTATTCACAGTTTCAATCAAGAGCTTGAGAACACCTGCTTGAAATCAGGTCCAAAATTATTATCTACGTTTGAGTAGAAATGACCGAATCTCGCTGAACATGTACAATGATATCAAAGATATTTGTATAAACTTCCATGTAAGGCAAGGCAAGCCAAGTTTATTTGTATAGCACGTTTCATATACAGTGGCAATTTAAAGTGCTTCACATAGACAGAAGAATAATAAATCTTATGCCATCTCAAGATCTATCACTTCATGAAGGCTTTTGGTCAAAAATTAAAAAGAAAATGTTACAAAACTATGAAGTTAAATATACTAGATAGTATTTTGTGTATTCCTTTTTGGATTAAATAAACACTCAACAGACTCTTAGCAACATATTAATGATGTAGCAGAAGTGAAGCTCTAAATACATTCAGTAGATTATGTAATAAAGACACTTTTTTGTATCTAACTGTGTAAATAAGATTTGTTTATATTCTGATGAATTCTGTTGTTTTTCACTTTATTTTGGAGTATCCAAGTTCATATTTGTAGAAGTTACTGAACATTTAACAGATATAATATACTGCCAGGGCAAGGGTTAGGATTAGGTTTTGGATTGCAGTTAAGGTTGGGGTTAAGATTAGGGTTATGGTTAGGGTTAGGTTTTGGGTTGAGGTTAAGGTTATTTTAGTTGGTTTGAGGTCTGTTTTGAGAGCTTATTAATCATCTATAAAAGATCACTCAAAATAAAGTGTTAACAACAAAATGTAAAGAAATGTGATTAATAAAAGATAAAGAATGCATATAAAATGCATATAATCCATTTAAACATATATAGTGTTGTGATAAAAGTGAAGACTAAATACTTCAATAAATTAAGAGTTAAAAGAAATACAAACACACTATATTGCACCTATATTACATGTATAAGTGTATACTTAATATTTTATTATTCTGTATTTGCTGTATTACATTCAATGTAATTTAAAATGAAAAAGCAAATCTGGTGAATTTCAGTGAAATTTAGTGGGAAACATTTGGCTGATTTCTTCTTACTGAAACTTTAAGGTACTTCTGCCTAAGTTGTAAAAGATATGCCAGGTGTTTAGATATTTAGATATTTTTACTGCTCTTTTTCAACCCAGAATGCTCATGTGTATGACAGACTGTGCTTAAAAAGCACCGACATCCTGAATCTGTGAACAGAAAACACAAATAGTAACTCTATCAGACCCTTTCAACCCTTGCAGAAGATGAGCTAATTAATATAATATTCACTTCCCAATTTTTGCACCCACTGTAACACCAACATGTAAATAAAACCACTAAGGCTATTCTGTGGTGAATCTGCTCCCACACTTTACTTGTGCTCATACCTTTAAAGACACTAAATGTCAGAAAACCTCAAGTGAATCCTAAATCAGTGAGTGTGTGTGTATGTGTGTGTGTGTGTGTGTGCATATATCTGTTTGTGTGTGTGTCTCCAGTATTACTACTGTGAATAAAATTGTTGAAATGCAGTGAAAAAGAGTGATCCCCCCAGGGCGACTGATCACCTCGGCCAAAATAAGCATGTCTCTGGAGATGAGCACTCTGCATAATCCCTCAGCAACATGACTGCTGTTTGAATCTAGAGTTTCAGCCTTATAACTCCTGCCTGTCATGATGTGGTGTGTGGTGGTGTGAACAGTCCCAAGATCCTGTTTAATAATTACTGTGTGAATGCACCCAGTTCTCACTTCTGCTCATCAGCTAGTACCCTGCAGGCACTCATGTCCCGATCCGTTTTTGAAGCTGTCAGTCAAGATTTCAACCCCTCTCCCCCAAAAAGAAAAGTGCACATAAAATACACAGACCTGTTCAGAGTATTAAATGTATATATGCCCACACATATTGAGGATATAGGTTGTGTTTGTGTGTTCATGCAAGCATGTCTGTGTGGGTGTTAACATGAGTGTATGTTAGCGAGTGTGTGTGTGTGATTGAGTTTTCTGGATTTACGGCTAGCACATGAGCCTGTGGCCCCAGGATATTGTAAATTTGAGAAAGGATCTTTTTTTTTTTTTGTGTGTGTGTGTATGTGTGTGTGTGTGTGTGTGTGTGTGTGTGTGTGTGTGTGTGTGTGTGTGTGTGTGTGTGTGTGTGTGTGTGTGTGTGTGTGTGAGAGAGATTTTGTGTGAGTGTGTATGGAGGCACCACAGATTTAGTTGCAGATTCTCAGAGACCACAAGACCTCAGTGTATCTGCAGGCCAGATGCTAACTGCTCCACTTCCCTATCGCCTTCCTATCCTTGTCCTGTTGAAGCTGGGGCTGCTTCTACCCACTCTATTCATTAACACACTCCTAATTACTCCACGTCATGGCTCTATGTGTGTGTGTGCATGTGTGTGAGTGCGTGTGTGTGTGTGTGTGTGTGTGTGTGTGTGTATCTGGATGTTGGCGTGCAGACAAGTGAATGCAATCAGATGAAAATGTGATAGGCTTTCAGTATGTAATTGCTGAGTGTGACAATATGTAATTGCTTTTGTAATTTAAACAAATGTCTTTAAGAGTGCTAAAAGCAGGAGGTACATAGTGTCTAGCAGTATTTTGCTGGAGCATCAACCAATCACTGGAGATTTACAGATTAATTGATGCCAAACACCGAGAAAAACGTGCTGCTGTTTCCAATGTAAATATGTATACAAGTGAATATAATAATAATTTGTATTCACTCAGAGCTTGTTGTATTGAGACATGGTCAACTCCAAGTGTCTGTTGCATGCGAACTGTAATAGTATGTGCTGGATTTTCCATTTTCCTCATGAATAAGAATGTGTGTGTATCAGAGAGTCAGTGTTTATGTGTGACTCTGAGTGGCCATGGTCTCATCTTGGTAGTGTCCTAAAGCGGTATTGTGATTATAGTTGTGCTCATTCTGAGTTTTTTTTTTTTTTTTTTTGTGCTTTTGTCCCCTTTGGGGCCCCTGAATTAAGATAGCATTGGTTTGGAACAGGAGGTCTCCATTTGGCAGTCGCATGCAAATATATATGCATTTGTGTGTGTGTGTATGTGTTGTGTGTGTGTATGTGTGTTGATGTCTGAATTTATGTGTGTGATAGTGCTTGTATGTGTGCACATACCACCCACATACAGTCCATTGAGATTTCTGTGAAGTATGTGAGGAGTAGGATAGAAGAGGAAGGGTAAAGTTTTCAGGTTGCTGAATCCAACCAGGAACCAAATCAAAAGATGATTCAACCTAACAAAAACCCACACTTTACAATTGTTCTGGTTTCATATGTACACAACACATACAAAGAAAAAAATCCACTTCCATGCAGCAAACTACTGCTTTAAATAAGAACCACCAGTACAGACTCAAATACTCAAGCACAGATGCAAACACAAAAACTCTCAAACAGGCCCAAACGCTCGATTACTGCTACGTTGGAGGGAACTTTCCCGTGACTCTTTTACCGTTTTTTGGACTTCCTGCTGTTGTTTTCTTTGCCCTGTCTCGGTCTCACCCTGGCTCTCTCTGTCTGTCTTTCTTTCTCTCTATTGCGCTTTTCTATCTGTCTCTTGCTCTCTCTCTCTCTCTCTCTCTCTCTCTCGTTCTCTCTCCATGCACTTCTTTTCTTTCTTACGTTTTGCAGAAAGCCCAGCGGAGATCGGCGGTGAGTTTAAAATAGCACCCAGAGGGGGCCAGTCAGCAGACCACAGGGCAAAACAGCCAGCACCCACACAGAATCGTTCAGTGAAATGCTGTACTCCACACCACCATCCCCCTCCATGGTGTCCAGCGCTCGGGAAAGCCTGAGCGCTCACTTTCAACACACCATCCCACTGCCCTCGGCACAGATGTCGGCTGACGCTGTCTGGACGAGAGTGTTTTTTTTTCTCTCTCTTGAAAGTTGACCCACAGCACGTTTGGCCCTGTGGCACATAATGACTTCAGTCAGGGATGATGAGGGAGAAATCTGATCCCAGATCAGCCCTGTAGAGCACCCTTGGGCCCCCAGTGGTGAATGTGCATCTCTGTAGCAGATAGAGGTCCCCGTCTCACACCTTAGAGCACTTAGGCTTTAATTACTGCTGTTAAGAACTACCAGCCGTCTGGTGTGTCCAGATGTTTTGCACACACACACAAATACACACTCACACATACATAAGATGGCCACTGTAATGAAGCTCTTTTTAAATCAGAGACATTTTATGTGTTGAAAAGAGGTCTGACAAACACATGTAGCTAGCATAGTGTTAGGGTGAGCACCCACACACACATAATTACAAATAAGCACAAACATTCTTCCTGTGAACTGTGAACCACATTAATGATGCAAATATCCACATTATTCATTGCAAACTTTAATGTTGTTTTTGTGATCTTCTAAAAGAAAACATACATCATACACATACAACACATACATAATTTTACCAAATGTACATAAAATATATATTTGTGTGTGTGTGTGCGTGTGTGTGTTTGTGTGTATGTGTGTGTGTGTGTGTGAGCACAGTGCTGTGGACAAGACAACAACATTGCTCAGCTGCAAAACAGAGACCTCAGAGTGTCATCATGGTTAATTTTCTTTGTCTCCCTCTCTACCTCAAAACACACTTTTAAAAATACTCTTTCCACTCTTGCTACTTTAGAAAACCTCTCCTTTTTATTTACTATGCAGACACCTTTTACTGAGAAGATGATATATATTATTATTACCAGATAAGGGCATAGGGAATTCTCAAGAGCATCCCATTCACATATACCTTTAAACATAGTACCTTTAAACATATACATATAGTCAAAGCAAGTACACAAAGTTTCTAGAAAAACAGGATGTTCTAGACAGAGGACTTTCATATTAGTCTATATCTACAGTACATCTCAATTACTTACCTGGAATCTTCATCTTTTACTATAATACATCTCAGTTACTTACCTGGAATCTTCGTATCTGGCACCAAGATGTCAGAAGCAGATCCACTGACCCACCTTCCTTCAAGATTCATGGAAGAAAACCATCAAGAATCTTCTCAGACTTAGCGTCCTGTTAGTGGAATGAACTTCTACTGGATTTCTGAACAGTGGAGTCTTCAAATGTACTTAAAACTCATCCCTTTGAAAACCATGTTAATTTAACCTAATCAGGCACTTCTGAGAATATTTTATATTTGCACTTGACCTGTGTCATGTTGCAATTATTCTTGAATTGTGTTAAATTCTACAGCACTGTATTGTACCTCTCACTGTATGCTTCAACACTGTGACAACTTGGTTAGCAGTGTCTTGGTTAAGGGTATTTTTGGACGCTAACCTATTCGTGCTAGCTAATGATACTTGGACTAAATACCTAAAGCACTTTTGTCAGTCATGTTAGATAAGAGTGACTGTTAAATTCCATACATGTAAATATAAATCCTAAAGTTGTGAGGTGGGGCCTCCATGGTTCAGATTTGTTTTTATAGCACATCCTATAGATGCTCATTTGGATTGAAATTGGAGACCATGTCAACACCTTGAAATACTTGTGTCACGGAACACTCACCTCCTGCGAGGCACGTGGTTTGGCCAGCCACGTGCAGTGGGAGGACTTTCATTTGTGGCCACGCCTGCACACACCTGTACTTCGTTTTGTCTGTGTGTATTTAAACTCACGTCAGGGTGTGCGGCGTTGTTGGTCATTGTCGATGTAACGTGTTGATGTAACGTGTTAATGTTTCTTTGTCATCGTGAAAGCGTATGCGTGTTCATCATGTTTGTTTAAATGTCACTTGTTTCATGTTCATGCTTATCGTTTGTAACACGTATGAGTGCCACTGTCATTTATGTAATAAATGTTGATCCCTGTTGAAGAAGTCTGCGTGTCCTGCTCCACACCCTGTGGCACTCAGGCCGACACGCGTTACACCTTGTCATGTTCCTCAAACCATTCCTGAACAAAGGTTTTAGTTGAGCAAGGCAGATTACCCTGCTGAAAGAGGTCACTGCCATTAGGGAATACCATTGCCATGAAGATGTGTATTTGGTCTGCAACACTGTTTATCTAGGTGGTACGCATCAAAGTAAGGTCCACACAAATGCCTTGACCTAAGCAAAACCTAGCCCATGGCATCAAGCCACCTTCTTTCACTGTTCCATGGTCCAGTTCTGATGCTCATGTGTCAATTCCCCAATGGACAGGGTTCAGGACGGGCACTCTGACTGGTGTGCAACTACATAGCCCTGTATGCAGCAAGCTATAATGCACTGTATGTTCTGACACCTTTCTATCATGGCAACATTAACTTTTTCAGGACATTATGCTACAGTACGTCTGCTGTGGGCTTGGACTAGATGGGCCTAGGCTTCATTCCGAATATGCATCACTGAACCTTGGGCGCCCACATCCCTGTCTCCAGTTCAATGAACCTTGGTTGCCCACGACCCTGTCACCGGGTTAATGAACTTTGAGTGCTGGCAACCCTGTCCCCGGTTCAATGACCCTTGGGCACCCATGACCCTGTCACTGGTCCAATGAACCTTGGGTGCCCATGACCCTGTCACCAGTTCACTGAACCTTGGGCACTGATGACCCCATCACCGGTTGTCCATTCTTGGAACATTCTTGGTAGATACTAACCAGGGCATAACAGGAATGCCCCACAAGACCTGCCATTTTGTAGATGCTCTGAATCACTGTCAAAATTGTCAAATCACTCAGAAATCATTGTCTGAGTCATTGTCAGAAATCAGAAATCAACCGAATTGTTATTCATTGTTATATATATTGTTTCTGCCACTTACACAGATCCACCAGATCATTAACCTCTGTACAAAACATGTGTGTGTGTGTGTGTGTGTGCGTGTGTGTGTGTGTGTGTTTGTGTGTGTGTGTGTATGTGTGTGTGTGTGTGTTTGTGGACTGGGATAGTGAATGTTTCATTGAAGTGTGCTAAGGCAGCTCCCCACCCACATTGCCTGCTCACCATCTATTCAAAATTTCAAATGTATTTATATTTTGGAGAATATACAAAAGAATGAAAAAAGAGCACTTTCCTGCAGGCTAAGAGGGGAAACCAGGGTGGAGATTGATCGGGTAAGTGGTTGTCAGAGCCCATGCCGCATTTAGCAGCGGCGGTTTCTCCTGTTTGCCAGGTTTCTCAGACTCCATCCAGCTCTGCTCCTGAATCAATTCCATAGAGTGATCTCATGGTAGGGGACACAGGCAGGACATAAAGCTTCCTTCAGGGGTAATAAATATTTTTAACTATGTTAGGATTTAACTACTTTAGTTGACTGAACAAGTAACCCTGGCATCATGTACTGCAGTCTTGTTATCAGTACAAGTCTTACTAACTGAATGTATTTTAGTTTTTACTTCATCCTTCCATGTGAAACTGGCAGAGCATCAACTGGTTGCACACAGAATTCAGTGATGAGACATGCACTGCATTCTGGGTATTGAAATAAGTTCTGACAACAACATATCATAAAAAATGAGAGCTTAACTTTAAGCCACATCATGCAACCTGCAGAGTGCTCAGTTCAGAATTCAGTTTTATACTGAATTCAGTGCTGAGACATGCATTACTTCTAGGCATTTAAGGAGACAATGGAAAATAAGACTTTCAGTTGAAAAAATACCATAATGTTCAAGTGAGCAGACCTGCAATCTTCTTTAGTCAGGGCCACTGTCAAACATTTACAGGTGTGAATAAGTGTTGGTTCTTTGAAATTTTTTACTTCAAAAGCAGCAAAGCTGAGAAAGACATACACACACACACACACACACACACACACACACACACACACACACACACACACACACACACATAAAGTATTATAGGCATTTAATCATTGCATGTTGTATGTTGTATGCATAACCAATGTATGCAGTCCTCTGGGGTTTATGGCTCTGGCTTAGTGTGATGTTTTGACTCAAATAACCATGGCAATGACTCGCAGATGTAGGTATGGAGAGATTTTCCACATGACAAGCCTGGTAGGCACATCAGTCAGAGGAACGCCATGCGTGTGATATAACTTCCCATGTAACAATGGACACATGCTCTGCAAAGCAGTGGAAACGTGGCTATGTGGCTTCCCCTTAGTTAGGAAGTCCAAAACCCATCCGGGACCAAGACAAACTGACTTTCATGGAATATGGATGCCTCATCCCTAGGCCTGGCTTGGAAGTGCATTCATGCTGCCCATCATGAAGGGGGAAGAGGTGTGGAACATTTGGGAATGTTGTCGGCGCATTATTATTACAGCGGGAACACAGCCTGCTGGACAAGCAACCTGGAACTGTTCCTGAACAGTACTGTGTGGCAGTTGGACGGCTTGTATTGAACACATGAGACTGCCTGGATTGGAGTACAGCAATCACAAGGGAGGGGAAAATGCACAAAGGAATAAAATGACAAGGGAACTGATTTTGCTGACAGAAAAACCTCAGCAAAAAACAAAAACAAAACAATCATCATATCTTTAAAGAAACAATTATTTAAATATTTGAATTTGAACTGAACTTTGAAGCGGCGCTGAAGATCCTGTTGTTGAAATTTCCTCCTCTTGCCTCTCCTCCTATTGGACAATCTTGATTTTTGGCCAAAGTTATGGTATCTGGCTGAAATCCTGCTGAAATCCACCTTCCCCTTAAAAAAAAACAAAAAAGAAAAACAAACAAACAAACTCTCAAAGTCACTAGTACTTCCCACTAGACCTTAGTAAAAGTTTTTAAAATGGATTAGTCAGCTATTAAATATGAAGTGGAAAAAAGGGATAATTACAATTTTATCTATATTACACATTTGTGGGTCTCTGTGGGTGTGCTTGCTTATAATGTTGTAAATAGACTAGATGCATTTTATACCATACAATCCTTTAGGAGATTATGATAGCTACACTTAATAATGCAATACATTTCCTTGAACTTGCTTTAATATTCCTGATAAAATGCAACAACACAAATAACACAGTGCATTTTTCCTAGTAATAACGACAGAATTTTCCCTCTAACGAATGTAAAAACGTTATTTCTAGAGTTGCTATAATTCCGGAAGCATTTAAATTGTTTTGGCATCATAGGCAATGCAGACACTACAGATAAGGTCTGGGGGCTGTAATTCAGGATGCATCCATTTCATTACACACCATGAGCACACCGAATATCTACAATATGCTTAGCTTTTTTCAGTTCATCAGGTGCACTGGGATATTACATTTTGGCTTCTGGTATGCACATCAGTCTATTGAAGTACTTGGCATCACTGCTAAATGCTATTTCATGTATTGACTTGATGTCTTTGGACAGGGCATCACCATCTGCTGGCTGTGCTTGGAGATAAAAAAAAAAACAAAACCACTAAGTGAACCCACTTCACTTAGTTGAGTTTTATCTCCGTAATTGAGCTGGCCTGTCCTGTTATTTAGCTGTCCGATCACTTGCTCTAATGCCCATGAAGGACTGGCCAGCTCATTAGTGTCTATCTGGGCCCTGCAGAACTCCAGATCCTAGACCCAAGTTGTGTTGGCATGGAAACAGTTACTGCCAGGTCAGATTTGGCCCTCCTTGAAAATACTGTTGGATATAGTGAATTTGCAATAGAATAAAACCATCAAGTAAATAAATCTATACAAATCAATTTTTCACTAAAAAACTTGCAAATTAGATGCCTATGCTGTATAGGGGAATAAATAAAGGAGTAACATTAAAAAACACAAGCCTTCAAAAGTTCAAATTAATATCAAATGCAGTGTAGTGCAGAAGTGTTCTGCACTACACTGAAGTAATGAATGGTGTAGCAATCCTAAACCGTGTTAGGATTTCAGCCAATCCTTGTTCAGCACTGTGGAGCATCAACATTTCTCATTCGTGCTTGGCTGAAGATTGATTTATTGATTTATATTTGCATGATGATGCAAGTAAACCTATTTGCATATAGCCTATGATAATTGGTTGAGGAAGAAGCATTTCTGGCAGTGTTTAGCCTGGAAAAGACCCCGAAACAGGACTGAACAAAAGACTGACCTGTTACATGCAATCATGTTGTGTGCAACATAAAATAGTCTTTGTATGTTTGTGTGTGTGTGTGTGTGTGTGTGTGTGTGTGTGTGTGTGTGTGTGTGTGTCTGTGTGTGTGTGTGTGTAGGTGGAAACAAGAGAAGGTTAATTCTAATTTAACACTGTGCTGGGTAAAAGGCAGTATGAAGAACCCAACAGGAGCAAATACACAGCCTCGGTTCCAGCCAAGATTCTAGGAATCAAAATAGGCAAATATGTCAATTATTTTATGAATGCTAGATAGATACCAAATTATAGCCCATCTAAAGCTTTAGCAGCTTTACAGAGCTTTTAATTCATTTGGTTCAGACATATTTATTCCATAACCAAGTGGTAGTGAAAGACAAAAAGCCCTTGTTATTGATATGCCAGGTTAGGACTGACGCAGAGGATTTAGTGGCTGTTCATAACCCTTGGTGTATGAAATGAAAGGGCTTACCTTAAGATAGCTAACGTCCCCAACTCAAGTCTTGTTTGAAAACCAGATGGGGCAGTTAGAACATTCTCAGTGGCGCTTCTTGAGGTGTCTGACTCAGTGGATGTCATGAGGTTTTTCATGGAAAACAAAAGCAGGATTCACTGTTGCCTAGCTTTGCGGCTGGAGACGTGGGCAGGGACAACATAGAGGAGGTTCGATGTGCTTTGTGTGCAAGTGGAGAATGTGTAGGAAGGCAGAGATGAACTTGGTTCAGATTTAGATTTAGTGCTTTGTCTAATGCTGTGAGGGCTGTTCATTCCATTGTTCACCAACAATGACAAGGCACTTAGAACAACATAAGACTTGTCAGGTTACTGAGCTGTAGCTTTTGATCTAGGCCTACAGAAACATAGCAATCATTTTAAAAGTAGAAGGATACATGTCATTTGATTTACTTAAATTGCCTAGTTTGAGAATCCCACCACTGCCAATATGACAGTAAACTGCAACTTCATATACATGTGGGGTTTTTCTCCAATTTCTTTATTCCTGTAAATCAGAAAACAACTTCTTCTTCAGGACAACGGCACTAAGTTTTCTACTAACAGTCTAGGAGAATAGGATTCTAGGGCTCAATCTGGGTTAGAGGGATTGATGCAACCTTAAAAATTCATGTTGCTTCCCCCAACTCTCTCCTAGAGTGTCTCATGCACAAACTTCTCCTAAAATGTCTAAGTGCCAATAACTCACAAGTCCTGAATGAGAATTGGGTGTAAAACTTGCCATGAACATTCCTTTTATATAAGTTCTTCAACTGCGACAAAACTGCATTACACATTTCTTCTGGGACAGAGGAAAATGTTGTTTATTCTGCTGCCTGCCTTGCCTGGAACAGTAGTATTAATGCAGGAGCTGATATAGCAAAACAGATTTAAGCCACTAATTTATTTTGCTACCAACAACCACTTAAAATAGTTATCACAGATACAATTATTCTACCTCTCACAGAGCTCAAATGATAACACCACTTACATGGATTGTTTTGTTTTGACTTATTAGTCTTCAGGGTTTTTTTTCACTGCATTTCACTGTGTGTGTGTGTGTGTGTGTGTGTTAAGTACCCACTTTAATATTAACCAGTGTATGACCAATATATGAGAAGACAGTGTTGCTTCTTGTCAATTTAACAGTTAATGGCAAAATTAACAAATATACAGTCTATCCTATTAAATCCAGAAACTCAGTATTAACCACTTGTCAACATGACAGATCAGCTAGCTGCTCTGAGGTAAATTAATGAGCTTATAAACTTGCTATGTAGCTATGTTATCTGGTGGGAGAGCAGGCAAAAGGCAACATTTTCAAACAATTAGTAATAAAATAGAAGTAAATTCATACCCAGGAATTTGTTGTCATCATATGTTGATTTAGGTCTGGCTAAGTGGAGTACATTGTAAGTCAATGCACAAATATTGCCAAAATGCATAAATTTCCTAATATTTAATTTAGTTCATTTAGTTCATAGTTCAGTCCTATAAAGGAGGGAGCCCTTTCCCCTACAGCTCTTATACCTTATAAGCCTGCAAAGCATTTCTAAACTAGGAATCATAGCAATAATCTACACATTTCAGATTGCATAAAAACCAGTGCTTTATTAACCTGTGCTTTATTAAAAGGTAATAATAGACTGGGTTAGGTTAAATGTCTGGGCCCAGTGGGGACTTCAGAGGTACTAGGCCTACATGCAAACTCTTTCTCTCCCTTACAAAATCTTACATTGGCAACTTGTTTCCTAGGTTCCTGTGTAGTGACAGATCCAGAAACCAGGCATTGGTTGGACATAGATAGATCTGCACTAGCACTGGAGGAGGTGGTATGATGGACGTGGTTCACAAACCTCTCTGCGTGTACCTCAGAGGATGACACCTGCTCCTTGAGAAGGTGGCAGACAACAGGACACTACAGAAGACTGTCTCATAGAGACATCTATTATCAAGCCAGCAAGAATATGGCAGACAAGTTCTGAACATGATGCTGGTGATCTGCTATACAGCCCTGCAGAAGCACAGGTTCTGGGGTTAGAAACAAACAGCTTTTTTAACTCTGACAGTTTGTCCTAAGTATAAGCCTCCACTGGCAGGATATGTCTCTCTCTCTCTTTCTCTCTCTCTCTCTCTCTCTCTCTCTCTCTCTCTCTCTCTCTCTCTCTCTCTCTCTCTCTCTCGCTCTCTCTCTTTCTCTAGAAAACCGAGATCTACAAATATGTAGATTTTATCACTTGGCTTGGTTGTCAATAAAAGATGCCTGTGCATCATTGTGCAACTTGTACATGTACAAATACACGTAGGTCATCCAAGCATTTCTTTTACTTTTTTTCAGCATGAGTAACAATACGTGGTAGGGTCACAACATAGCAAAAGGAGTGGCTGACTCCCACAGTTCACTTTCATACTCTCATGCATAAAAAAAATACAGTCAGGTTCTGGTGTGTTTAATGTGTGTAAGGGACATTACTGGTCATTGATAGCTCAGCGTAAGCTCAGAGGCTTGTTGCAACTTCTCTGAGAAATCTCTGATGGCTATGATCATAAGTTCTTTCTCATCGTCTCCTCCTTGAGCACAATGAGCTCAAAGTGATCAGCCAGTTTGTGAACAGCTGTTATTATGCCTAACCAGATTCTTGGCTGTATTCATTGGCTCTAGTATGCTAGTAGAAGGCACTGCATTTGCATGTAAGATCGTCCTCAAATGCATTGCAGACTTGCTCAGTATAATGTCTGCCTCATCTTTTGTACATATCACTAAATTGATCTGATACTCTTCTCTGTTCTCAGTTAGCATTGTTGCTATGGGCGATCTCTCGTAGCTCCAGATCCAGATGGGTCAACTACTCCAGCTGCTGAAATGCAAATATTCGTGTTGACTTATTGAAAGACATGTGCAAACTATACGCAATGTTTCTATTCTTTATTCCTGTTTTGTTCACTATTCACATTGTCTACTTTTGCAACAATGGCATGGTTCTGATGTTCATCTTAGCACATACTCAGAAGCCACTTACTAATCATCAAACTTAAGCTAATGGTCCACCTTTAATTTTGGTACATGTTCCAAAATATATTTGAACAGGAAGGTCAACTGGGTTCTAGGCTTCGGATACCTTGTAATGAAGTGTCTTATCCTCAGACTGGCACAGACAGGGAGACAGATACTGAATGTACTGAACTGATGGGTACTGAAAGTTTAATCACAATGCAATTTAATCACAATGCACTGTGTCAGATAATGTACTGTCATGAACTGCTACAGAAAGAGCTGAACATTTGCATTCATACATGGGGGTTTGACATGCCATTTGACACAGGGTCCATAAAAAATAGAATGCTGGGAATTCCCAAGTAGCACACATACTGTTATACTGATGTATGTCATATATGTACGTCGCTGAATGCTGAAAATGTAAATGTAAATGAAAATCGGATAGTATGTGGAGAGAGAGAGAAAGAAAGAGAGAGTGTGTCACAAAGTGCGTTGGAGGTAGACTGGCAGTAGCAGTATTAAAAACGATACACACAACATCCCAAAAGGGAATTCGTTTTGTGTTGGTTTAAAGGGGCTCTTGGAATATAATTACTAAAGACATTTTGAAAAATAATTTCATGTAAAAAAATCTGTGAAATACGGTTAATAGTAATAAATGAAGTGAAGATATAGACACTGCATATAACATTTTCAACACTTAAATTCAGTCCTCACAGTGCATACAATAAAATATTTGGTCATATATTTGGTGTCAAATTCAGCAAGTGCTATGCAATGAAATAAACCTTAAACTGCTGTGACAGCAAATCCCACTACTCTGAAGCAATACAGTTATGTGATTTGAGGAAAAGCAAAAATGAAGGCCTACTGTTATTGTCTTTACTGCTTGCCTAGTCTTGTGTTAGAGCTATATTACTTCTGACAAAACCTGCTGGTGCTGCTAATGAACGTTTAATAAAGCGTGTAATAACCTGCAGCATCGGTGCTGTGAAATATAAAGTCTGTGAAATATAAAGTCTGGCAGACAGAGCTGCCTGTGCTGAATTTTGTAGTCTGACGGATTTGCAATGCATGGGTTTATTGGTGAATTTTTGCAGGTCAAGGACTCTTATGTTTTAAGGAACTCGGCAACCTTCGAGACAGGGGTATTATTTTTGGAAATTAGTTTATGTTATAATGTAGCAGTGCCTCTGCATTGCAAAACATGAATTTGGAATTAGAATAACCCTGCTTTGTGCTTCCACATTACAATGAGGATGATGAATATTAATAAGGCCTGACTGCCTCAGT
This sequence comes from Electrophorus electricus, assembly GCF_041902795.1. NCBI lineage: Eukaryota > Metazoa > Chordata > Actinopteri > Gymnotiformes > Gymnotidae > Electrophorus > Electrophorus electricus. The sequence continues at coordinate 26,815,836 of NC_137498.1, read as the reverse complement.
GAGAAGTCAGATCAGAACTGACTTATTTCTTAGGAGTTACTGTTGACTTTAATTGAAGTAACAGCTAGGATATATGCTGGCTAATGTTCTTTTTGTAGTTTTGTAGCATACATTATTTCAGCAAAGAGAGAAACAAATCAAATTTATGAATCTTTTTTACCCCATATGTGCTCAAGTTCTCTATGTGCCTTCTAAACCATTTAACAAATCCTGATGTTAAATGATCATTTGAAATGTTCATTACTGTGAAGGAATCATGGATGGATAGTATTTGGTCTGCTGATGGAAGCTCTTGAATAAAAAAAGTATCTAGTTTGTGTATTCTTAGAGAGATCACATTTTCATTAATCCAGAGTGCATCAGTGGTATCCTAACCTTCTGTATGGAGGAAAAGATGACCTGATAATGATGATGATGACGGCGCTGGTGCTAATAATGATGATGATGATGATGATGACGACGATGATGATTAAATACACGACTAGATGTCTGGGTTCAGCAAATGGGAGTTGTTTTTCAGAAACTGAGTTGTTTTTCAGTCTATTTCCATTTCATCCAGTCGGCCAGCCGGCCATGTGTCAGCATGAGTGTAATTCTTCGCCTGAATGTGGAAGGCCCAGATGGTCTGTTTGGTTCGGTCAGAATTTCAAGCTTACACTGATGCAGGCTTGATCAGGGCTCAGCACTAATGTGAGACAAAAGATTTGCAAAGTTGAAAAAGTCCAACTAATAACCTGGGGATGCCAGATACATTTCACATGGGAGAATGTTTTGTTAACCATGTTTTAGGTATGTCAGGTGCACTTGATCTTCTGAGTGCAGAACAGGAAACAGAATTATACAGACCCAAGGGTTTAAATAAGTGTGATTAAAAAGTTAGCCCACAGTTAAAAAAAAAAGATAGCCTTCATCCCCACAGGTAATATAATATTTTGTTTTTTTTATTTCTTTAATTCCTTGTAAAATGTTTAAACTTCATTCACTTTAGATTGTCTTATGTATTCTGTAACAATTTTATTAGTATGAGTGTGTGTGGTGGGTGTGGTGGTGGCATGTATGTGTGAGGCTGTGGTCGTGTTTTCTGTGTGTGTGTGTGTGTGTGTGTGCATAGTGGTGGTGTATGTATGTAAGTGTGTGTGTGTGTAGTGGTGGTGGTTTGTATGGATATATGCGCAGGATGCCCAAGTATGTAGCAATGCCCAAAATGACGTGTCATTTTGCAAGACTGTTGAAGCTTGCAAGACTGTTGAAGCTTGCTTGGTTAAAAGCAATTGGAATTAATATGTCCCCATCTTTCACATGCTTTCATATTTACACATTGAGTATGTGTGTAGAGGGGAGGGTATTGTAGTAGGTTTACACATATGTGTTTTTGACTTATCTGGCTCTGTATAGTATAGTACACTTCATTTAAAAGAAAACAAAGACAGTGAAGTTAATGTGTCAGCTTTTATTTGTTCAAGCTTTTTTTTTTTTTTTTTTTACAGCTATAATGGATGAGCAGTGTAAGAATTATAGGCCTTTTTATGTGTAGTCTTTATGGTAGGTATTGAAATGCAATTTTCTGACCAGCTATGGATCGCTGCAAAAAGGAGGGCTATTAAAAAATCTAGAGCCAATCCTAGATGTGGCCTTTATGTCTGGAATATGTTATTTTTCATGTGGAGCAAAAAAGTCAACGTGAATAAAACAGGTTATCATCACATACTCAATGTGTCACCATTTGGTAGTGAACCTTTCCGTCCTATGCTCCAAACATGACTGTTAATGGTGGTTTTATGGTTTTACCATGTTATTTTAAATAGATTTTAAAAAACTCACCAAGCTCCAAAGCGCTCTCTGAAACATGGTCATGGTGGCATGGCATGGGCATATATGAGTGTCATGTATGACAGTGTTATGTACGATAGATAGTGTCATGTATGTCATGTATGCCAGTGTCATGTACGACAGTGTCACGTACAATAGTATGACTGCTCACTTGTCTTTGCTGAAGGCGTTACTGTTGAAGAAGTAGTTGGATCAGTTCTGAATTCACAAGCATCTTAACTGCTCAGATCCAACAAAATACTAAAAACTGACTGGTGTTTCCTCTCAGTACAGCTATTAAATGTTATTAGTCCAGTACAGACATAGAATTTTAAATTCATTTTGACATTCTACACCTTAATCTTATAATATTTTTTTCATTTTACATCCTAAGATAAAGCAACAATAAAATGTGAGTTATTTATGAGTATTACTACATAACATAATATGCTCAGCACATTATCTTTGTAATTGTGCTGAGTGCTTTTCACAATGTCACAGCAGATGAAGTGTAACAAAATAGCTGTGAGAATAAATATGTGGTGTTTGTTTCAGAGTGTTGTGTTTATATATATGTTGCTGCTGCTAACTGTGTAGTGGTGGTTTCCTCTGTGTATTGTATTGGGTACACTACAGATGTACTGTCGTTGACTGACTGTACTCGAGTTGTGTTTTGTGTACACTGCATCAATGTTTATTGGCTTTTCTCCTGAGTGAAATGCAGGTTTAAAATGGATGCTTGTTTATCTGCAAACTGAGAATGTAATTTTGTGTATATGCACACAAAATATCTAGGCACTGCTTGCCCAAAAAACCTTATATTTGCAACAACATTGCCCTGAACTGGCTGCAGTAGGTCTGGTAGCCTATAGATACAGCAATAGAGTACGTGTACCTAATATATATATATATATATATATATATATATATATATATATATATATATATATATATATATATATATATTGTGTGTGTGTGTGTGTGTGTGTGTGTGTGTGTGTGTGTGTTGCATGATGATAAAGAGTTTATGGTGCTTTTTGTCTCCTCCCCCTTGCCGTTTCCTGGCTATTCTGGGACTATCCAAATTACAGTCTGTCTGTGTGTGGTTGGGATGTGTGGTTCTCAATCTCTACTTTTCTCCTCCCTTCTGTTTTCTCTCTTTCTCCTCCTTCCTCTTAGCTCCCTGTCCATAGACATTTTTTATTGGTCATTTTAGCCCATTCATCTCCCACTTCTCTTTTTTATTGTTTGCTTCCTTTTTTGTCATCTCTTAGCTCATTCTGGCACTTCCTATTCCTTTATCCTATCATTGTCAGCATTTTCTGTCATCCTATATCACGGTTTTTCTTTACTTTGTGACTTTTCAGAATCTCTCTCTCTCTCTTTCTCTTGGTCTCACTCGCTTCTCTTCTTTCTGTGACTTTTCATTATGCATATCCATGTCTTGTGTGGCCTCTGTGACTTTCTTCATTTGATCGTCCTCTTCCTGTTTCTCTCTCTCTGTCAATCTCTTGCTTCCTCCTGTAATTACTATCTCAACATATAGAGTTTGCTCAAAATTCCACAATCGGTTCATGGAAACGAATACATCCACAGACGAGCATTTGTGTGTGTCCATGTGTATGTGTGACGTGATAGTTTATATAGGCCTGTGCACATTTTTGCATCTGCATTGATTAATACTGTTTGTTTGGAAGTTTTACAATATGCTAATGGTGTAACCACATACCGTACATAATTAATAAATAGCAGCTGCCTGTCAGGAGTACTGCGTTAAATTTTCCACTTTCCCAGATGTGTAATGACATTCTACTGTCAGCAGATACAGTGCAGAAAATGCATTCTGTATTTTTGGAACCACAGTTTATATCTGAAATGTCTCAAATTCACAAAGTACAGAAAATCTCACTGAATGCCACATTTGGTAAGTCTCTTTCTGTCACCTCACCTCCTCCCCCAAAACACATATTATATTTTGCTATACTTGTTTCTTCACTTCACAACATTATTGCTTTGTATTGGTATATTTGTCTTACAATGGCCTCATCCTTTACTCTTCAGAGGTATAGTAATAACAGTACAGCATCAAGTAATCCTCATCCCTGTTAATAAGTGAATGAAAGTTGATGTTGAGTTAATGATTAAATTTACTTTGTTCGAGAGTTCATGAAGCCAGATGACTTCATACTCACTTGTCTTTACTGAAGGTGTTATTGTAGAAGGAAGCAGCAGGAGGATCTTAACTCGTTGGATCCAACAAAATAAAAACAAACTGCCTCCCATTGCAGCAGGACAATGACATTAACACGCCACTAAAGTGTCCATGTTGTTTTTCAGGGCCAAAAAGTGGAAGGTTTTCAGAGCTTATTGACAGGCTTCACTCCCTCTGACCTTTTTTACTTTAATCACTAAATCTGTTCCCTCTCAATTTGCTACTCCCACCTTCCTTCTCAAAGCCTAATAAATATACGGTTAGCCTCAAGCTCTGTTCTACTTTCTCTTAAAACCGCTGTCATCACCTGTCCTTAAAATAATGACTGATGACACACCGGTGTTCTTTTTGAGAAAGCACAGTTGCTATAACGATGAAATTTGCTATTCAAACATGATTTCAAACAAGTCCTAATCTTTGTGCACTCATGCTGGTGCACATAACATTTTTAACATGTGCTTAATATCTTTTCCACCTTATTGCTACATTTAGTAATATGAATTGTGACATGTTTACAGATAGTATTTTAGGCATAGCCCATGGTAGGTGCAAAGACAACAGTGGCAAGGAATTCATACCTCTATCATGCACATTTCATTAAATTAATGGAATGCATAAATCCTCCTATGCCTGTTACTCAAGGAGAGCCTCAGGGATTAATTCGCAGTTGAATCCCTTTCATAATGAACCCCCACGGCAAAACGTCTGCCAATATCTGTTTTCGTTTTAATAATGTTGGAAAGCATATTTTTGCTAAATCTACCACTGCTGAACAACATCTATCTTATTTTGATTTTAAAAACATGAATGCTAATTTTCTCATACCTTTTAAATACTTCATTTCCAGGATATTTGACTTTTTGCCTCGAGATCAGTGGCTTGTTTCTCAAGCCCTCATGCATTTTTTTTTTTTGACATTATCACATTTATTATTTAAGCAGAACAATTTCTGTAATGTGGAGTAGGTTAGGTATATATCATGATTTCCTTCCCCTTGGCACTAAGATTCATGTGGTTTTATTTTTGTATTGGTTTAGTTTCTGTCTCTGCCCTTGTCTCAAATTTTTGCTCTTTGCCCTTCATTCTTTTTACCCCTAATTTGACTATGCACTTATACCTCTTTGTTCTCCTGTCTGCTTTGTCTGTCATTGTTGTAGTACACTTCATGTTTTTGTTAACTTCCATATTTCTTGTTGCAATTTAGTCCATGGCCCTGTTTCAATAATGGTTTTAACATACCTTCACCCAATATGCTTTGCCATTTTCCCTTGGAGGAATCCCTGAATCTATGTATTAACTGATATGAAATGGGTTAGATGAGCCCTCAGAGGGGTGAGGGAACGAGTGAACACAAATGTCCACCAGAACTTGACACAGTTACTATTTGAACAACAAAAACAATGGAGGGCAAAGATGTAAGTGTAAGCTGAAACCAAAAAACCTTCACAATGCTTTCAAAAACATAACAATGTTTTACACTATACACTACACACACACTTAAAATTGGATTGGGCTTTATATAGAAACCTACTCCATACTGGTACTGGTGTTTTAGACAGCTAAGCAGCCATTTAGCTGCATGTTGTATTAAATATAGGTATAAGCAATGGATCAATTAGTTAAAGTTAATGGATGTTCACTTAGCTAGCTAAATAGCTTGGTGTGACTAACTTTGAGCTGGTTAGGTTATAAATGATAAAAAAAAATCTCATCAGCTATTGTGATCATGCTATTGTTTTCTCATCAATATGACTGTGTAGACAGTCTGTAACAAGCTTAATGTACAAATTGCTGAAGAAATCAACTCAGTGGCATGAATGCTTGTGTTTACTGCTGAGGATGAGGGTGTTCCAGTTGAACACTCTTCATTATTCCCTCCTTGCCTTGTACTGTAAGTGGATACTTGCGTGACGCAGTTGCTATGAGTTTTGAGTGGAAGTGGGCGAGGGCATCTTAAAACCAATAGAGAAACAGGGCCCCATATGTTTATTGTGCTGCTGTGTTTTGTTCTATTCTGTGTGCTGTTGTATTGGTTTCACTTATTTAAGTTACTCAATGTTACAGTATATTGGTAGCAGTTTATGATTCAAGTCATCTGCAAAAAAGCAAATGACAATAGCCACACAAACAGCTAGCTGTTAACTTGACCCAAGATGACCCTTTTTATATAGAGTGACCTGGGCTAAACATAACTGTAACGGCCCGAGTGCCGCATGGCGCAGAGCAGGACACACAGACTCCCTTGATGCTGTGAAACATTGATTGACATGAAACACAAATGACCACGGGGGCACTCACAACAAAAGAATAACAGTGAATGTAAACACACAAAAACGTTTTTTAAACAACGTGAACATTAACACAGACTACATAAACATCGACGATGGCTAACGCTAACATACACCGACACTAACAATGACCAACAATGAAGCACGCACTGACGGGAGTTTAAATAGACAGACAAACACTCAAAGTTAAACCCCGTGCAGGTGTGTGCCATCATGGAGGGCATGGCTACATACAAGGGTGAATCCCCCCCGTATGCAGCAGGCCTTACCACGTGACTTGTGTGTGTGTGTGTGGGGGGGGGGGGGGTTGGAGCGTCCCGTGACATTAACCTGGATTGACCCTTTTATACCAGTGATCTACATGTGTTTAATCAGAAACTAAAGGCTAGGTGTAAAGAGGTATAAGCAAATAACACATATCTATTCCAAATCAGGTTCATTGGCTGCCAGTTTCTTCTTATTTCATTCTTATTTCTATTACAGTCTGGCCCCACTTATAAAGTTCAGTCCACTCAGCCTTACAAACCCTCAATATGCACTCAGGTTCTCTGGAGTTGGTCTGCTAATGGTCCCTCACACCAGATTGTTTTTGCTGGGTGGAAGATCTTTCAGTGGCATGCAGATCATTTTGAATCCTCCTCTATGTGTTGCAGTTCCTCTGTGCACATTATCATTATTGTTGTTGTTGTTGTTTCTCACATTATAGTATGGCAGTGGAACAGAGAGTGAAAGATATTATGCAGAAAACAAAATATAGGGATAAGGCAAACATAATATAACCAGGCAGAAGTCAGTAAATGGGAAGGAAAGCAAATCCAGTTACCATAACAGTGGGCAAACAGGAAAGGTCAAAAGTGTTAAACAAACTAACAGACCTAAACATGACACTCATTTGACTAAACTGAGGGATATACTTATCTTATCATATGCAGAGAAATTGGTCCACAGTTTTATCTCATCAAGATTGGATTACTGTCTTCTAATTGCATGCCCAAAAAAGTCACTAAATAAATTTCAGCTCATACAGAGTGCAGCAGCCAGAGTCTTAACAAGGGCCAGAAAATCTGACAACATTAGTCCTGTTCGTTCAGCTCTGCACTGACTACCATTTAAATATTGGATTTTAAATTTTAAAATTTTCTTGTTGAGCGCTAAATGGTTGGGCCCCACCATTGAGTTCTGAGTGAACTCATTGCACCCTTCACCTACTGCACTCTCAAAATGCAGGGTTTCTCTTAGTCCCTAGACTTAGAAAGATTGCAGCCTTCTGCTGTAAGGCCCCTCAATAATGGGACAGCCTTCCATCTTTAATCTGTGACTCAGACACAATCCCAATTTTTAACTCTATGCTAAAGATTTACTTATTTACACAAGATTTTAGCCCTTTGTATATAAATGTGCAGGTGCAGGTTTCAGATAATCTGAGGTATTGATGCTGTCATCCAGCCACTTCATGCATTCACTCAGGTTTGTGTTAATGATATAGGTGGAATGTAATGTCTCATACAGTCCACATGATTGTGGTCACCCTCAGGCCCTCCTTTTTAGCTATGCTGTTATGGATAAATCTGGTGGAGCTACATGTTAATCACTGGCATGTCTTTGCTAGTCACATATATGTCTGTATATGGACTGTTCATGTGGTATTCATCTAACCTACATATTTCTGTTTCATTTGCATGCTACTAAAATTTTCCATTCTGCCTTTAGACAAACCAATGCTGCCAGCCGGTGAACCAATTCTGTCAATAGATGATTTGATTCTGCCATCACAGAAACAGTCTGCCCACCCAAGACCCACTGCAGTAACTGAGGCTCCACATCTACACTAAACTGGCTCGGACTAAAAATAACATAATAAAGTATGGACTGGTACTAGCTGAACCTAGCTGAGTTCCCTGTTGAGTCTTGGTCCTCCTAAGATTTCTTTCATAATTCCACCCAGGGAGTTTTTCCTTGCCACTGTTGCCTTCGGTCTGCTTTATATAGCTGCTTTGTGACAATGTGTGCTGTTAAATGCACTAGACAGGATAATGGTGTGATACAGATATGTTAATAGTCTGAACCAAATAAAAGAGGTGGAAGGTGGTCAGAGGTAAGGAATTCTGGGACCTTGAGACTGGGCAAGGAGTGGCAGGTGTGATATTTCTTTTTATTTATTTATTTATATATTTATTTATATATTTATTTATATATTTATTTATTTATTTGTTTATTTAAGCAGTAGTGCTTTACTACATTACTGGCAACATTATTATTATTAATACTACAGATGACTTTCTGTGCACCCTATGATATATATATATATATATATATATATATATATATATATATATATATATATATATATATATATATATATATATATATATATATATATATAAATAAAAATGTTTCTAGTATATAATGAACATTAATGAGTGTGTGTCTGGTGCCAAAGCTCTGGAAGGGCACAGCATTACACAGTGCAGTGCAGTGATTCCAAGAACTGGAGATCATCCAATGTCCAGAACTCTCAGCCAGTCCAGATTAAGGTTCCACTCCAGCCCTTCACATGGGCAATGGGACTGGACTGAGAACTCTGCTCTAAATCATCTGAATCATCTCATGAGGAACTTGGAAATTAGCTGATGAATTTAATCCAAAAAATCACTAAACATACAAAATGTCCCCAGGATGGTGACTGGAAACAAGTGGGGTAGTATTTTCCCTGTGTGGTTCAGTTCATCCTTTAAGTTGAATCAGGTGTTCGGAGCAAAGGCCCTAAACAGTGCAGTCTGGAGACTGATCTCGGTAATTTCTGCAGTCTGCCTACAAATATAGCTTTCAGGCTTAATGCTGGCATGATTTCAGATCCTACTAGAACCTCACAAACTATTTTACTATTTTATTGACATTATATTTAGTGTGATTTGGTAAGTGAAATTTTATTTATTTATTTTTTATTTTATAATTAATTACATTTCTCTTTTTTTTACATTTTACATAGGCATTTAGTGATTAGCATTTTATAACCTTTTTACACAGCTCAAATATCCACATCTGATAACACAACAGTATAGGCATTGCGGTTTGAAAATGACATTTCTAAACTGCAAAGGACATGACCAATATTGATCTCCAGATTTATGCTCAATGCTTTGGGTCATTAAATGGCTTAGTTCCCACAGGGCAGCATACAGGTTAGACAACTTAGTTAACCTTAGCACCCTTCATTGGATGTGTGTAGTTAGTAATTATTTTGGTTAAAACTTTAGTTTCTCTAACTTCTTTAAACATTTTCAAAGAGCAGATGTCTTGTGGTAAATTTTTTAATACTTAGTACTTAAAACATAAAAAAAATTAAAGCATTTCAAATGTTGTTTTGACATATTATTCACACTGTAAGCAACTTTTGTGAACATGCTTTTTCTCTAGACATTTGTTATGAAGAGATTTCAATTTTCTTCCATAAACTAGTTATGATATGCTTGATATGAATTAACCAGTCTGAATTCCATAGCTTCTTACACCAGGCCATATTCTTATTTATTATGGCATTTCAAATACTGTGTACTGTTGTACTGTAATAATTTGAACCTGCAAAAATAAATAATCCTGGTTCTTCTTTGTTGAGGTATTGTACAAGATACAAACAGAGACAACAACACAATAGACATGCACGTATGCACACACACACACACACACACACACACACACACACACACACACACACACACACACACACACACACACACACACACAGAGACACAGACAGACAGACAGACAAACAGACAGACAGTTATTCTTAAATTTAGCAGCATGGCTGAATTATCATGCTCGGATAATGGTGTTTAAGTGCCAAACCAAGAGGAGGTAACCATACTAAATAGTATCTCTCACACACAAACACATACTCAAACACATGCACACATTCATAAACTTACATTCACTGACTGCCAGGCAATATTCTTTCCACCCCAGAGAAACATGTTTGCTTTGGTGTCATGGTTACTCAACTCAAATAAATAATCTATTTGTACTGCAGAAGTTTTTTTTTTTTTTGATCGAATGACCAACATGGTAAGTGGTTGGTAATCAGTGCCAAAAAACCCATTAAAAAATTCCTCCCTCTTTGGTTGACTTGGTGATCTCTGCGATTGTTTTAATAGCACTTGAAAAGCATGAATTACTAACTGAAAGGAATCACTGCTGAAATAGGATTGTTAAGTTATTTGTTCTTTATCAGGCACTGCTGTATTGGAAACGTCTGCTAATGTCTACTATTATCAAGATTCAAGTTTGATTTCTTTGACTATAGAACTAAGGCTATGATCACATTACATGGCGTAATGTTCAATTCTGATTTTTTGTTCTGATTGGATTTGTCTATCTTGAAGGTTCACATTCATAATTGTAAGAGAACTGTATCAGTCTTTAACATGAACACACCTGTTGCATGGCCATGAATCGGATATGAATCTGATTAATGAGACTATATTGACTCAAATCTGATTTGAAAAAATCAGATTTGTGTGTCCACACAGCCCTGGAAAAATCTGATTTGTGTCACATTAAGGCAAAAAATCAGACTTGTGTTATTTCAAGTTGGTAATGTATATGTAGCCATATTCTCTTAACATATAAAAAAATAAATAAGTGATAGTTTTGCTGGATGACTTGACTGATTCATAGCATGAATAAATGCTATGGTTGGATTATTTTAAAAGGTACACATGAAGCAATATCAAGCTTCCAAGGCCACTTACTATTTGGCAATTACACTGATTGGTGTGCATATTTAGTGTTAATGGAACTGGTAGATGTCTTCTGCTTGTTTATCTGTCCATCATTACAGGGTTGTTATACTAGTCATTAGCCTATGCACTTTCAACACTAAGTCATTTTCAGCCAAATGTTGTAGCTTGTAGTAGCTTATAAAAATGTTCATACATGTTGAAGCAAATTGCCAGTCATGAGATTGGTAAAATTTAGAAAGCAAAAGTTACTTATTATATTTGTTCATTTTGTTATATATTTGTGATTTGTAGTGTGCTGATATTAAACATGTTAAAAGAAAATGTATTGTATAACAGAACAAAATAAATCAACATTTCTTTGTATTTACAGTATTTGTACAATCTCATCTAAAAAGTTTTAAGATTTTAACTGGGCCTCAAAAAAAATAAAAATAAATAAAATCCTGAAAGCATTTGTGTACAAATGTGAAAATAGGAGCAGGGCACAGGAACAGAGAGAGAGAGAGAGAGAGAGAGAGAGAGAGAGAGAGAGAGAGAGAGAGAGAGAGAGAGAGAGAGAGAGAGAGAGAGTGAGGGAGATATGAGGGGATACAGTGAAGCATTGTGGAAGAGGGTTAAGCAGTTTGGTTGGGGTGTTGATTCTGTGGAAAGGCATATTTGTTGAAAGATGTGAGTACATAATCTAATGCATGCTATATGGTCTATGGGGTGATCAAAGGATAGGAAAGTCACTAATAGCATATTCACTAATAGCAATTTCACAATAACATTTCTTTATGAATGTGATCGAACGAAAGGGATCCGGTGTGAACAATATCACCTAGTGGAGTCCCAACATCATCAAACCATATACATGCTCAGTAACCATGAAGACTGGAAAAAAGAATACAACCCACAAGGTTCCATGCACATGTGTATGTGTGTGTGTGTGTGTGTGTGTGTGTGTGTGTGTGTGTGTGTGTGCAAGAGAAAAAGAGGCTTATCAGGATCCTACCATTTTTATAAGCATGCTTTCCCATGTAAAGAATATTAAGTTATTCCATCAATATCAGCCATTAACCCAAATAGGACTTTAATAAAAAAGTAAATTGCATAGAAGCATCCTAAAGATTTTTTACAACTTTGAAAGAATTTTTATTTTCACACTTTTATTTATGGACATCACAACAGGGTTACTGGCTTGACGTGCCAAAAAGCCTCTGCCTCAAAACCTGTTTTTTATTGGTCAGTGTGATGGTCAGTTCTGTGGCATTTGAGTCACCTGCTAGTGGTCCTCATGGTCAGGGATCTTCTGTCTCCAAGGAGATGGCAAGAGGTGAAAAAAAGACAAAATACAAGGAACATAGAACTAAAAACCATGGGTGGCTATGGAACCAAAAATGCAACAAAATCAGCTTTAGTGTTTTCGCTTTAAGTAAATTTGCCATATCCAGTGATTTTCAAACTTGTGATAAGTTAGTCATAAGTCAGTTGCAGAGCAGGGAAAACACATAGCTGTACAGGACTAAGGCCCTGGAGTTTGAGGGGGACTGTTTGAGAACCTTCACGTAAGCAACTGAAAAAAGCTATAATTACAACATGTTGTAATAACTGATCCAGTATGGAAATGATGACACATAACTAGATATGCTCTATGATGGAAATAACAGTGGCTTACTACAGGTTGTATTTTCATGTTTTGTTTGGTGGACATTTGGACATCTTTGGAAAGCATTCACTTTAGGACAGAATCTGATGGATAGATTGTGGTAGTGTAGTGATTGACAGAAACTGGCCTCACTTAACAAATAAAATTTGCATGGCATGATGGGGTGTGACTCATTTACTTCCATGTAGAAACCTAATTAGTCCCTGTAGATTACCCGAAGAGCAGAACACAGAGAATAAGCATTTGCTTTTATTTTAAATTGCTAGCAAATAAAATAATTAATCATCAGATGCTTTACTAATCCTTGCAGCTCCATTCACCTAGCACTGTACCTAGGTGAATTTACTAGACATGCAAAAGCTGGGTGTCTTCCATTAATAAACAATGTTTTTAAACTCACAGCTGTGCTAACCTGTCTATAGGCACACCTTCCTGTACTTCTACACTTCTACACTCTCAACCTATAAGTCTCTTACGGTGAAAGGGGACTGCCTGTACTCCTGGATATGAGTCTAATCCTGCTTAATCTGCTGCTCATTAAATGCTACATCCCAGTCTCCACTAACAGAACAATGAGATAAAAGATGTAGCATAATCTTGCCTGGAAGCCTGGATCCATAAAAACATCCATGATGAGGACAGCCAAGTAAGACCCACAAACACAGATCACACAAACAGTACGAACTTGCCTTGCCTTCACTTAGCCAAGATTACTGAGGCCATCTGTTACTTCTGGTTGCCTATTAATGACTCCATAATTGATGGGTGGTAAAAACATAGAAGTGCCCAAAGTGGGATGGAAATAGCTGTGAGCAGAGACTGTAAATCGTTTTGGCTCATTTTGGCTTTTTTTGAGAGTGTGTGTCCCCAAATGCAGAAAGACCATTCTAAGCATATGGAGTCATGTCAGAATATAACAGGATACATTTAGGCTGACAATGACCTAAGGATCCAGTTTTAAAACAGGTTTGCTGTGATAAACTGGTGTGCTGAATTTCTGAAAGTAGTGTGAGATATACAATATACCTGCACAATGTGCCATCACAGTGTTCTCTGTAAGAGTGGGCACAGTCTCAAATTCTGTGGTAAGACATCATGGGACCAACACCAGTATACTACAAGATCAAGCGTTACTGACATACTAGACAAACATCTCAAGTTTAATCTAAACATTTGATCTGAGAATATTAAGATTTCAGTTAACATTAGCTACTTGCTCACCTTATCTTTAAAGTTGGAACAACTTTTTTACAGCAGTACTAAAAGGGACAGGTGGAAGGTTGGGAAAGGCTTGTGCAGCAGTGTTTCATTATGAGAGTGTTTGGTTTGGGGTTTTATTTGTGGTCATCTTAGAGCTTTTTCACTGTGCAAACTTAAGGGACACCTCCAAACAGTTACATAGCAAAAGTCTTTTGGTAGGAATTGCGTTCTTTAAAGTTCTTCAGCAAGGCTTTATCATTTCATGTTAGATGAAAAAATCTTCAGTGTTACATACTTATTTCTAGGTCTAACTTTTGTAACTTTATGTACTTTATGTCCCATATATACACTTTCAGACCTATATCTGGAAAACTAAGTTTGGGTTTACCAATTATATTCAAGATCTGCATAGGGTAAATCTCATATGTAATCCTACTTTTCAATGTATTTGAAATCCCCTGACATACTAGATTGCTACAGACTACTGCAGTACTAGATTCAGATGTATTATTGAGCTCATGTCACCAAGCCTAAAATGATATCTCGCTCATTTTTGCTTCTCAGTGGAATGGGGTGATTAAACTATAACTGTAGATTGCTATTGATTAACCTTCTTATTCTTTGCAGTCATCGCAATTAAAAGGCAACCCATGAAGGAAAAGATAAAATTCAGGGCCAATATTTATTACTTTCAGCCCTCGATTCCATGTCACTAAGGAGAATGTCATCAAAATAATAAAAGGTGTTATAGCACCATCCACTATGATATATAATTTACAAGACCATAAAAAGCAATGCTTATTAAATATTGACAAAAGAACATTAAAAAATGAATCTATGAACTGCATACTGCACTTCACTATTGCAAATTCGCAGGAGCTCATGTAAGTCAAGTCACTTGAAAGTTGCAAATAGTAAAGTTTAGGCTTTTCTTGCAATTTCATTTGAATGCGATCCAAGGGAATTGCTCTTGCATGTTACAATTCTTATGGGTATTTTTCAAATTTAGCCACCATATTTCTATGGCTCTTTGAAAAAACTTCGAATGAAACCATGTCCTACCACTAGGAGAAGGAGGTTTCCACTACAACCCTGTTAGTCTGTATATACTGTTATACAAAATAATGATTTATTTATTAGAGAGCACTTTATATTCCAACCAGAAACACTCACCTAACTTATAGCTCATAACCTTATGTAATTAAAGCCCACATATTACTTTAGTGAACTTTAGTAAACTGTAATGTATGGCACAAGCCAACTGTAATATATGGCTCATGGCAGTGTGAGTGTGTTACTACTCATGAATGTGTTATGCAAAAGACTACAAAAGATGTTTTTAGATTACTCATGGCTAAGGCCGTATCTCTCAAATACACACACACACACACACACACACACACACACACACACACACACACACACACACACACACACACACACACACACATTAGTAGCCTCACTTCCAATACGTCACACCAGCAGCCATTCTCTTTTCATTTCATTTGCAGAATAAATGCGTACATGTACAATCTAAGACTTCCCATAAACTAAGAATGTATTTTCTACACAGATTATGCGAGACCTGAAGATGCAGGTCTAGGCCACACACTGCAACTCTCCGTGATGTGAATGACTTATTAATCTCTCATCTCTGCTGTGCTGGGCTCTAAAGGTAGCCTCTTAACTGGCACGAGGAAAGTCTACTTAAGGCTCAGCATTACATAGTGCAATGCAAAGTACCCATAAGACTCAGCATTATACAGTGCAGTACTGAGTGCCCTTAAGGCTCAGCAATACACAGTCCAGTGCAAAGTGTGAGCAGATACTCAGTCTGTGCACGTGTGTCCAAGCTGATATGGTTACAGGGTTGTGGGTGAGTGTGTGGATGTGTTTGTTTGCAAATTCAGCCTGAGCTGTTTGAGTGCAGTGCAGATGCAGCAGAAAAGAAACACAGAGCAAAAGGATTAACTGCTGAAGGGGATGGAAGGGTTGAGGAAGCAAGAGAGGTAGCAGAAAGAAGAAAATGAGGCATAGAAGAGTAACTTAAAAAAGGATGAGGTGCAAGGTGGGAAATATCAGGAAGCAAGCATGAAGAAGAGATTAAAAGTAAGTGAGAGAGAGAGAGAGTCTGGTCGAAGGGGAGAACAGTGCAAAGGACAGGGAGAAAGAGAGAGTTTGAAAGATGAGGAAAGGCAGAACATAAAAGCTGCAAAGAATGCACTTAACAACAAGCACCTTCTGTGCCCTGTAATATATAAATAAACACCTGGAAAGGAAAAAGATCATGATATGAAGAAAATAAACACAATATGAAGAAAACACAAACAAGCCTAAATAATGAACAGAAGCTTAAAACAAATTTGTGAGAAACTCAGTTTCTTTTGGTCTGTGTGATTGTGCATTCCTCCCAAACCACAATTGAAGCTATTTATATGCATATTCCATTTTATTTATTGAACTATTGATGACCTCATCATCAAAGTGTGGCTAAAATGTCTTAGTTTTTCACATCAGTCCTTTTTATGTATTACCACAGGACACAGCTTTGCTCCAATGGCCGTGCTGTAAAAAACAGAAGCCTTGAAAGCCCCACACTGAAGTACCCCTTAATTCCCACACAAATAAAAATCTCGGAGAGAGATTAGAATCTCTAAAAGGAGCATGCCTTTAGTCATTTATTGCCATTTCCAAGAAAAGTCTTGATTATTTCTGGATGAAAACATGTCTAACTTGGAGGTGTAAAAATGCAAAGCCAAGTCTGGTCATCCTATTTTCAGACAACATGCAGTTGAATTCCTGAGCGTCTGTTGTTTGGCTGTTTGTTGTGCAGCCTTACCCCACTGCACTTATTTAGACCCCACGGCCCTGCTGTGCTGCTCGTCATGTAAACATTCGAAATCCTTGCACACCACGAGCGACCATGGCAGAACTCACAGGCACGTGCAACCTGGCACTATGTTTAGCGCTCTCTTTCTCTCACAAAAGTTATTATTTCTCTTCTTTCTCTCCCTCTGTCTGTCAAGTAGCAGGGCCAGACCTGGCAGGGTGCCAAATTAGCGCTGGGCAGAACTGTGCCCATGGGGAAGCGGGAGGGTCTTCTCACGCCTCATACTCCGATGTACCCTGAGACTTTTCCTGTCTCTGTCTAAAAGGGAGAGCCTGCAAGTTGTCCAGGACCTTTATGCTTGTCACTGACCAGTGGCGACCTGCTGTTTCTTTGCTGTCTGCTTATCAAAGTGTCTTTCATATCATTTTTTTCCCCCCTTTTTCACTTTTTCTTTCTTTCTTTTGCTTCCTTTTTATCAGGCACAATGAACATACTGCTGCCGAGTCGGGATGTGCTTGCATGTAGAGTGAAGGGGCATATTTGTTTATGTATTTATGAATGACATCAAGTATGGATGCTTCTGTGGGAGTGCGCTTGCTTCTACTTCTCTGGATTTCCTAAGTACTGCATGCTAATTGTCATTTGGACTTTCATTCCAAAATATCTTTGTATTACATGTTTATTTTATGAGGCTGGTATGAGCATGCTGCATGCTTTTGTGTGGTGTGTGCAAGTGTGTGATATTTTTACTGTCAGAGTGTACTGATATTCATACAACATCAACTATAAAACTATATCAGACAAATCTGTCTGCATATGTTTGTATCAAATACTATTACATTATTTGTTGTTTAGTAATGTGATACAAAAAGAATGATATTGCTATAACACAATCAGACAGAGAAATGCTTCATTTATTTAAAATTATATATATGTAAATTGGGCTTGTTTCTAATGTAAAAACAACAGGTAGTTTTTCGGGTCAGCTGAGACTTTGACTTAAAAAATGTCATAACCATATTACATAAAGAGACAGTAGATAATGCGATGGGTACTATATGGTTGCTTTCTTCATAATAAAATGCTCATTCCTCACAATGACAGCAGAATGCACGTATGTCCATTTGATTTGTGGAACACTATTTGATAAGCCTATCACATAATATGCAAGGATATGAACAACTTTTTACAAAGGTTTATATAGCATTGCCCTATGGAATTGAAGTGATGTTATATAGTGCCCCCTGGGGGGTGACGACGAAATTATTTGGATTAATTAATTATGCAGATGTGGGAAACCAATCCATCCCTACCAAGAGAGGTCTCCTGCTCACATTTCACAAAAGACAAATAATGAATTTATGCATTTTATGATTTATGTTATCTTTAAAGCTTTCAGAAGATCCATGTTATACCCATTTGCCTTTCTGTAATACTGAAAGTGTTAAAGATACAGTCTTATAGTTGGCATATTTGCTCTTACAACTACTACTACTTCTGCTCTGTATATTTGTATTTCCCAGCAATTAGTGAAAGCTAACTCTTAACTCAACTTTAACATTCATGAGAAATAATATTTTTGAGTCTTTTAAGAGTAGAAATAACTGTAAAGAACTCGAGCTTTTATTAACCTAATTATGATTCGATGTAATTTTAGTATGGACTAAACTTTTGAAAGTGCACCATTATGTTGCAAGATTTTCCACCATCCTAAAAAGCCATAATTCCAAGGGTCTGTTCCTTGAGCTACCACTGATTGTTTTCCAGGGAATAGGCTTAAACTGGTGGGTTGTAATATAAGAAAGAGTAGGATTGTTCAAGAGAGGGTGGAGGGGAAGACATAGAGTAAATCAGTCAGGATACCAAAGTGATGTAAAGAGATTAGAAGCTGGTGAGAAGGAGAGAGAGATGAGGATAAGGGCAGAAGGAGCACAGCTCTGGGAAAGTTGGAGTGATAGAGGGATGAAATAGCACAAGAGATCATGTGATCATGTGGCTGCATCTGTAACTGTGATGAATCCATAACATGCAGCTAGGACGTGAATTATCCACTGCTCACACAAACACACACACACACACACACACACACACACACACACACACACACACACACACACACACACACACACACACACAGAGAAAATGCATAATGGGTTTGAGCACAAACAAACATAAATACAAACAACTAAGCAACAACAGTTACACCTGTGTTTCTTGTATTCTTTTTTTTTTTTTTTGCTGTGTATCTGGCACATTTGTTTCTATCTGGTAAGGTGTAGTAAATCCCACAACATTGATGTTTTGCCCACAGGTATTTATCTGGATAAAGTGTCACCTTTCATGCGATGATGATGAAGGCATCGTCACGGACTAGGCAAAGTGGATTCCAGATCAGCACTGGTGCTCAGGCTGCATCCAGAAGCAACAGCCCTGGCTGGCAGTCAGATTGACTGATCTGCATAGACAGACTGGGGCTTCTCTTCATTGCAAAACCAGCCTCGAGCTACAGGCCAGCTCCTGATCCAGTCAACAGATGATATGTCACCTGCATATGGGACCAAGCTAAAAGGTTTCAAATGCTCCAGTGATACTGTGTTGTGCAACAGCCACTATGTTTGCCTGCTTTTATTATCAGCACTTTACAGTGTCTTTTGCTACAGAATCTTACTATTAGTGATCTTTTAACTTGTAAAATAAGATTACATCCATGTGTTACTATAGTAATAATTTGGACAGAGAAAGAGGAATATCAGATGAAGTGCAAATACTGAGCTATCAGCATTGTTGTGGTGTGTATTGAGAGACAACATGGTAGCACCAATAAATCTTTGCTTTTACATGCAAATTTGGTTTACAGCTATATATACTCTGATTTTCAGCATCTTAGAATGTTCCTTTTCTTTTGTAAAAGCTACATACACAACAATAGATGCAAGTGTGTACACCATTAAAGGGCATGTGTGCAGATATTACTGAATAATAAAGTCTAAATGTCATCTACTGTAATGCATATTGAAAACGCCTTTACATATGACTGCTATTTAAACATTTATATGCAGTCAGTAAACTTAAAAGTGTTGTGCATTATAAACCTGACTGACAAAAACTAAAAGGGTCTGACTTTGCCAAAACGAGCATACCATGTCAAGTTTATTTTTATTTTATAACCCTGGTAGTTTATCATGACTAACAAATTGGTAACCAGTGCAATAGGTGCAATAATGGCCTTGGCAATAGTCATTAGAAAAAAACAGAGGATGATATTTGTATTTAAGCAAGAGAATACAGGAAAAGTACCTTTATCTACCATGCCTGAAATTATGACTTGTCCCCCATTGTCGAATAATTTTGGCATAGGAAATATTTAATCTCATCAGTGTTGTGGTTGCTGATGTCAGAAGCTGGGACTGGGAAAGAAATACCTCAGGTGAACTAAATTATTTCATCCTGTGCAGATAGCAAATGAGCCTGCCATAGAGTTATTTTTAAAAAATACTAGTTCTCAAGAGTTCATCCAGTCAAACAATTTTAGGCACAATAAAACACACAGGGTACAAAGTATGAAAAGCCTTTATTCAGACTGTACCTTTATATTTTCAAATGGTTTCCATTCTATGCAGTGTGGCAAAAGGAGGCTTTGTCTGGGTATGAAAATCAAGAAACAGACAGGTATATAAGGTGTGGCCAAGATGGTTTACTTGTTTCCTGTGTGAAGTCTGATAAAGGCTACCTTATGTGTGTTAGCTGTGCCTTGTTAGCAACCTCTGAATGTTCAGTATGAACATAATGTATAATATTCTTAATCAAGGCTAAAATAAATGTCAGCTAAATGTCATCCATTTGTTTAATTTTCTGAAAATGCAAAGGGCACACTGTTCAATTTATGCTGATTTGTTTGGCACAGGCTTCTTTATGTAAGTTTTTTGATAATTTCATTAAGGTTGCGTGAGGGATCTTGGTGCCTATGTGGAGGTGACCTGTTATAGATTTTATCTTGTGCCCGGACATTATCATAACAGCGAATCTCCATTCCTGTTGACACTGTTGAGCTGGCATATCTGTGAAGTGTACCTAGATGAGGAACATGCACACAAGAGACAGAGAGAGAGAAATAGAGAGCGAGAAAAAGAAAGAAAGAAAAAAAATATATATATATAGAGAGAGACGAGATTAAGAGGAGACATAGAGAGGGAGAAAGAGACATGTATGGAGAGTATGGAGACATGAGCTGCTGTTGGTGTTTCACACATAATGAAGGGACTGAGTTGAAAAAAAGCTCCCCCCACACTAAAGAGTTTGTGTTTTGTGGTGTGATGTATGTTTCATTCCCATCTGTATTAAGTTGTTTTAATAGTGTTACACATTCATCAAAGAGTACAAAGGATACAGATGTGCACAGCTGATGCATTTACATCCCCAAGCAGTTGTTTATTATTGTACAGGACATCTGTTGATCTAAACAGATTTACCATGTGTATGTCTGAAATGCTTGAATTTGCATTAGTCTGGGTAATAAACAAAGATTGAAAAAAAAGATTGCGAACGGAATGCAGAGAGTTAGATAAGAGCAAAAGACAGGCATGCCTAGAAGACTGAAAAAGAGACAGCATAGCAAGTTGATGGCCGTTGCTATTAACCAAAGAAGACATCTACTGATCAGTAATATAATTGGACTAGATATCTTCTTGGCAATGAGTTGTTCTGACCTAATACAAAAAGGCTATTAATTGTTTTTTTGCTCATAAAAAGCTAGAAAATGTATATATATATATATATATATATATATATATATATATATATATATATATATATATATATATATATATACTTATACAATACAAAGCAGCATATTTATGACACTGACTTTTAAAATACTTTTGTGATGATTACCTCCTTCTGCTAACAGCCACTGGCATTCAGTGGAAGTGAGCATGTGGACTTTTGTGTTCGTTTGTCTTACGTTGTCTGTCTCTTGCTTCAGCCTCTAGTTTTCATGACCATTGTCAGTCACAGTATGTTACTTTGGCTCCTTTGGTTCTTGTTAGTGCACTTTTATGTTTGGTTTTGTTTTCATTTGCTTCAGTTGGAGACTCACAATTGCTAGCTTCCTTTTTTTCTGCATGTTCTTTGCCTGTGACAACTTTCTTGTTGAAGGGAATGGCGCTTTTGTGTTTGATGAATGGATTACAAAATACTGCCTGATTATGCAGCATGATTTGTGATTAGCTGTATGATTACTTCCCATTTCACCACACGTATGTTTTCATATAAGTAGATAAAAACTTATATAGAATAATTAAATTCAATGACACTGGATGTGTTGCCATCAATGCGAGGTGTGAAATGCCAGTGCCAGTGGTTTCCTAATGTGGGAAAGAAGACACCCATCTCCATCACATCTGCTGAGTCCCTAAAACCCATGGAAGATACAGCTCAAGTCTGCGAGCTTCTGTGAGCACATGGATGTTTATTCAACACAATATCTCAGGTTCTTCTCGAAGTGCATGCGATTATACTAGCACTTTTGTCTGGTACTCTTTAATTTCTTTTTGGGTATATTGCGCTTGATGGTATTGCCTGCATATTGTATATTTACTGTTGTTTGTGTGTTGTATGTCTTTATTTGGTTGTCACTTGTGACACCTTGATGCACCTAGGCTCTTGATTCATGGTGCCTGTCATTCCTTTATCTGTCTTGCATCTTATTTGATTAAGTACTGTTAACTAGGTTTTATGGCACTTGTAACAAAATCGGAAAATGTATAAGTTGTATGAATATATGGTTGTAAGTAACATTGGATAAAAGCGTATGTCAAATTTTCAAATGTAAATTTGAAAGGTTATTATATATCTTGTTTCAAGGGATTTCAAGCTATGAAATCTGAAAGGGGTTTTTCTCTTTTAACCACCATGAAACTGTTTAGTATAAATACTAAACAGTATAATTACTTGCTGTGGGCAGCAAATTATCATTCTTCAACTGTCAGGGTAAAAAAGACTTTAAGAAATGGTGGTCAGTCTTTAAGACAACTTGGCAAAGAACTTTGCAACTGTTTATAACTGCTGGGGCACAACCAACAAATGAAAGAAACTCATACTTTTGAAATCCCCACAAGGTCATGCAGGCCAAGGATGACCTCAAGTCAAAAGACTGCAAAATTAACAATTATCTGTTAGTAAAATACAAGCCCAACTAAATTACTTTATTTATTAGTAGTACAGATTATTGGCTCACAGTACAGAACATTTGTTAAAAGAGACTGTGTGAAGCTGTTTGAAGAGTGAAGGCTACAATGCAAAGATGAAGTATGTGAGAAAGTTGTGAATTGAATGTAACACTGTATTTGTAAGATGCAGTCAAGGCATGTGTGCATGAAGTCACCATGGAATCAAGTTCAAGATAGTCTAACTCAACAAATTTCATAAAAATCTAGTTAAGAGCTAAATGGACAGTTCTTCATTCTTCAGTAAGTTAACAACTGCAACACAGCTCAAAGTACATATAAATAGTATGTAATGAACTGGCTAGCACTGAATCACAAAGAACCTATGTGGAACACACTGGGTAAAATTTCTCAAAGAAAGCAACACAATCATAAGTGTTTTTCAGAACTGCTGCAGCAGTGCTGGGAGACCATGCTAAGTGATTTCCTACCAGAAGCTCCAACCAAAAATGTGTTTTTTTGAAACTTATAATATTGAGAAAGAGGAATCCATGACATAGATGTAATTTGTAATAATATCGAATATTAGTTTAGTATATTTTTAGTGTTTTAATGTATTCTTCTTTTTAAGTACTTAGACAAACTTAAATGAAGTATTACATTGGCAACAGCTAGTTTTTAACTGTCCACATTCTAGACTTGTCCTGCAGACAAGGTAGGAATAGTTTAGCACAGAATTTTTGCAATTAGCAATGACAGCCAGGTAAAAACATTACTAAATATCATTGCTAAATGTGGAATGCACAGTAAACATTTTGCCTTTTCTTTTACTGCATTCAGTAATGGTGAGCCAGAGCTTCTTACAAATCCATTTTTTGTATCCTTTTCAACTGATTACATGTAACAATTGCATGTAAAATTCAAGTTTTTTCTGAACTGTCAAAGGAATGCTGCAGAATGTTATTTTACAATACTGATTGGGAATGATTGCCATTACCAAGTGAATAAAACACAACTCAGCTAAAAGTAGAATGCTTTATTCTGAGTTTAATTCTCATTGCCTTTCATGATTTCTTGACATGTTTTTAGTCATTCTACTCAAAGGTAAACACGACCTGTACTGCTGTTTCCAATGACAAATGTTTCCTGTTATTGACTCCCCCCACCCCCCTCCCCTCCTGTCTCACACATACTTGCATATTGAAAACCTACAAATGCAACCTAAACAAATACGAAAATGCTAAAATGCACCCATATAATCACACGTGTCCCCATAACGTGCACACTCGCAACACACATACACACATATAAACACTCTTGAAGACCAGTAGTGCAGCAACATGATCAAGGCTTTTTTTTTTTCAAACTCAGTCCTTTGTCCCTTTTAACACCTAACCCTTGCTGGAGATCATTGTCCTAAATATACTAAAGAAATGTTGTTTATTTATAGTTTTTTTTCTGTTATCTGGCTCAGTGAAATATCACAATGAAAAGCTGAAGAAGCTTGCACATTTCCACGAAGGACAACAAACAAACAAACAAATATATAAAGGGAAAAATAAAATGACAAAAAAACCCAAACTAAACAAAAAATATTTTGGTATTTGGCAAAATCGGGAATCACATTTTAGAGAATCCCTGAAGCATCAAACTTTCTTAAAACCACATACAATAGTCACCTAATAAATAAATAATCAAGAAATTAGTAGATCAAGAAATAAAGCACCAATTATATGCAAACAAAGCAAAATGTGAACTGTACAATACAGTAATTCAGTGCTGCAATTCTACAATATAAAATGGTAAACTGCAGTTTACAACTGGTATGCTTTTACAAAATGGTTGCTATGCTAAACAGTGACACACCTCAGGCACAGTCCAGTCATTATACAGGGTTATTTCCATGGTGATAAACATCACAGGAAATTGCCTTGAAAGAAGTATTTATTTTTCAATAACACTGATGTGATTTCCCATTAATCACAAAATCCTCATCTGAAGTGATTTCTAAGGTCTGGAGGAAAGAGAATATGCAGACAGTGAAGTGTTTTGGTCATAAACGGCCCACATGAAGGTCATTAGACCCAGTATGTAACTCTGGGTGCTGATTCAAGATCAGTACACTGGACTGTAATCTTAAAAGGGTCTTGGAACAGCATCTGATGGCCACCTTCACACTCCTGCTGAATGAATTCATTGAATATCAGCAAATACAGAAGCAAGGGTTAGTACTTCTACAATTGTGCAACATTCAGAAACTGTGTTGCAGTGACCAACAAAAATGACAACCATGCCTGTTTGTGGTTGTCCTGGATGTCTTACTCAGCTTTATCAGCTTTACCATGGCAATGGATACAGTTTTGCCTTTCAGCAGCAACACAGTAACTGACACATTTCAGACTGAGTAGTTGCTATTGCAGTATGTTTTGAGTCATGATAGTTCCTACTAATCCAGCATGTTCATTTTTAAAACTGCAAGCAGTTGATATAGTTGCAAAAGAAACACTTGAGTGTTTCATTCAAGGCCTTCCTCCTCCTTCTTCTCCTCTTAGGGAGAAGGTAGAGTAGATGTTCAATCAAAAAGGCAAGTTCAGATTTCAACACTTAGAGGTACATTCATCCAAGTGCAGCCATTGTGACTCCATTAATTTCAGTAGGTATCCAAGTCTCGGTGCCAAAGGCCACTGTTTGGGTGTGGTAAATCTATAGTTCAGTTGCCTATCAAAGTTTTACTAGTAGTTTTCCTGTACTCTGATCGGCTGTTCCCTTTGATCCCAAAGCTAGCTTTGGAATGTCACAAGGGAGACAACTGCTAGGAGATGAGGAGGGCAGCAAGGAGGAGCATCGCCACAGTGATCAGCAGTCGGTCTCGAGATGGACTGCTGCCACTGACACTCTTTTCCAGTTTGGGGATCTTGGGGTTAAACTCATCTGAGCCAGAGAGAGAGAGAGAGATAGATAGATAGATAGATAGATAGATAGATAGATAGATAGATAGATAGATAGATAGATAGATAGATAGATAGATAGATAGATAGATAGATAGATAGATAGATAGATAGATAAAGAGAGAGAGAGAGAGAGAGAGAGAGAAATAATAAATGGAAATGGAATATTTTATCTGACAGATCACAGATAGACAGGAAAGAGTGTAAAAGAGGCCAGAAAAGTACTTAAACATTTTTCATTTTGAATTATATTATCACATCCTAGAAAGCCATGGTACAAAGAAATATATCATTTGTTGTCCTTGCGGCCTCATTTGTGAAATATAAGGAAGATAAAATATATTAGTAGGAAATACTTTCACTCTTGGTATTATCATGGTAGAGTTCTGGTTATGATAACGATGACAGGAGAGTGAGAGATACAGAGAGAATGGTGCTTATCTCCATTACTGCTTGATAGAATTAAGAGGCAAAATGTGTGTCAAAAATGAAACATGAAAAACAGAATGAGAGATACTTGAGAAGTTAACTTATCTTTAATACACATACCACATACTAGTAGCTGTGATTTGTTCAGCATTGGTATAGTATTTTTACAGGAAATATACACAACAAACAGTAAATGACAACAGTTGTAGGAATTTTGTTACTGTTGCCTCCAATGTGCAAAAATGCAGCTCCAAATGATCCTTTTCCAAATCCTTCCTTCATTTCTTTGAATCAGGATGAGCACGCTAACTTTGAAGTGCTTTTAAATTTATTTA
>NC_137498.1:26764234-26784234 GCF_041902795.1 Electrophorus electricus | reverse complement strand
AAACACCCAATGAGTCTAAATGCTTCCATACTGTGCTGCTCTAATATTGTGCTCTGTTGTGCTGGAGTTCTAGATAGATAGCGGGAACATGAGGCACTAAAGCAGGGTTCTCTGTTAGGTGGCCTGAGAACAGGTCCATTGCCAATTTGAGTATCTAGGTTTTGATATATGTTAGCTGTGTATGCAGGCTAAGCCTGTTTACTACCAATAGATGGTCTAATGTTAACTCGTTGCTCCAAATGGAACATTAAAACCAACACAGTGCAGGTAGCCTTGCTTGCGTAAATGCGTAAATAAAGTGTGACTTTGATAATGAAAATAGATCATTAAAATTGGACTGGCCAATTCAGTGTTATTTTGCTGGATCAGTGCTTAGCTTATTTCTTTGCTATGTTCACAGGCTGTAGCTGTAGACAAGATGGAAAATAAAACCTGCCGAAACAAGGAAACAAGAAAACAAGCAAACACAAGCTTGCACATGTTCGCACAGTCAGTCTGTTACTACTTTCCACAAAACACATTACCACAGTTAGGCCTAAAAATGTCAGAACTAGCCAAAATGTAATTATAATTTTTATAAATTAAAACTAACATATCTTGCAATGTTTTGTGAAAGTGAAGGGGTTTGTGAAAATCAGGTTTTGCCATGTACAAATATTACCCTACTGACTAACTCAGATTCCTAACCACGTGGCCACAATGCTTATTGATAATGATAAGTATGATAAACTCAATAAACTTGGTGGTATGAAGGTTGCGTTCTAAATACCAGTAATGGATAGAGTTGCAGTTTTCTCATGTCAGACTACAAAAGCAAGATGATATGGTTACTGTCAACAGCTGTCTTAATAAGGCCACTTTTAGGGTAAATTACATCAATTACAATAAAATTCATATTCTTCAATCTTTAGTTAACATACATTTTAAAATATGAATACTGTAAATACTATGTGTGAGTTGAAAAGAGCTCACAAAGACCTACAACTCCTTCCTTTGCTTTAGTAACTAGAAAAATCACCCTCTCCAGATTCCTTCAACTTGGCAAAGCACCCATCCCCTATTTAGTTAACTTATTTAATAAAACCAAAGAGGCTACATCATTCATAAAAATAACCATATCTTCAACTGAACAAAATGATGAACTAATGTTTTCTCCAGAAGAAAAATGTTTTTGGAATTTACTAATGTGTGTATTTCTAACCTAGTGCGAAATATCTGCCAGGATTCAAAGAACAGTAGCACAGACTCAGCAAAGCCAAATGTAATTTCTGACAAGAGACAGAAGTTGTTGGACCATATGTTAAACCTTGTTCTAATTTATTCTCACTTTGAAAGTATTACAGAACTAAATTTAATCCTAATCTTGGTTTAATCCATATCCAAAATATCCAGGGCCAAGCAGCAATACAGAGCTGCACTAATATGTAAAACAACTGAAATCTTTTTAACAGTCCAAATTTTTTTTTTTACTTATGCTTTTCCTGCTGATGAATTATACGTATTAGACCTCAACAATTAATACAGAAATCATAATTAATAATCTTAAAGTGACTCGTGAGACCCATTGTTAACATTTCAATGAGATTTAACAGGACATTTGGCAGTTTTGCATGCCAAACAGCAGTGATAACATATAAGTTATTCATCACTTAACTGAATATTTACACATTGCAGAACATAATTTACCACATCAAAAGGCAACATTTTGTAGCTCTGATGAAACAGCAGGAAACTCTTCCTATGTTACCAATGTACTAATGCACTGTAATAACACACATCCATCCATTTTTAAATGTAGCAGTTCTCAAATACTACTAATAAATACTTATCTGAACCAATATTTACAGATGTAGTAGTACTAATACATAAGTTTCTTGTAAGCAATGCTTACAGATATAGCGGTAGTAATAAATATTTAGATTTTTTCTAACCAATACTTACAGATGTAGTATTATTAATAAATATCTTGGTTTGTCCTAACCAATACTTAGAGATATAGTATTATTAATAAATTAGTCTTTTCCTAATGAATACTTACAGATGTAGTAGTACTCATGGCCCACACTGAACTCGTAGCCCAGCGAGAAGGCGCTGTAGCGCTGGAACTTCTCCGAGAACTTGATGGGTGCATGGGGTGCATGTGGCCGGTTACACTCCCAGCGCTTGAAGCCCATCTGTGGGTCACATGTGCGGTAGCCGCGGTAGCTGACCATGTAGAGCACGTACTGCTCGGCCACACCACGCTCTAGTGCCCCCCTCTGGCTCAGGTTGTAGTGCGGGCAGTAGATGTCCAGGTAGTCGTTGACGTTGACCTGGACCGTGTAACCCTCCCTCCGCAAACTGTAAAGAGAGAAGGACCAGGTCCAGAATGGACATTTGTGACCCATCTACTAACAGCAGGTATAGTGAAAAGCCAAAATGTTATTATACAGGCCATAAAAGTGGGAAGTAGCAATTTACACTGTAGGTTAGGGTACACTGCAGTTCCATAAGAGGTTCTGCTACCAGCCAGTGCTGCCCTGTGACCCTTTTCCACCAAAGCACATTTATACTCCCATCTGTTGACTGGCAGGTATTCATTTTGGACCCCTGGGGAGGGAGATAATGGGATATTGCTCAGAAAGATGCATTTTAGAGATTCGGTTATCATCTCTTTCCATCAGTGTTTCCCAGTCCAGTCCTCAGGGAATGCCAGAAGGTTTCCCATTTTGCTCTATTCCAGCTTCCAACTCAACTGTACCAGGTAAACAGTGTGTTGTTTGGTACAGGTGTGCTGGGAGCTCATCTGGGCTCTGGCCAGGACTATGGAATCATCCTTTATTTGATGTTCTGTGCAAGTGAAGTTAATAAGTGTAAAGTGCATAGGTTTTAGGAAATAGGGCAAGGGAATGTAAGAAAAATGAGAACAAGAGAGTACATCCCTTGACTCAGATATTTAGTCAAAGTGATATATATATATATAGATAGAGAGAGCGAGAGAGAAGATGATTTATCTCATTGACCTTTCCAAAAAATGTATCCTGTTTGAAGTATGAAAATAAGTTATATTTTTATATTCCAGCACTCTGTCAGAGCATATTGAAAATGATCATTTTTCATTATAAAAGTGTGTGCAGCTACATTTCAAACAGGAGGTGGCAGTATTTCATTTAATCTTAGCCATCCTGCCCTATTCCCCTTGTGTAGTAGTGCCATGTACACACGGACACACACACACACACACACACACACACACACACACACACACACACACACATTTACAATTCTAGGTCAGGCCCCGTAGGAGATTATTATTCAATTACAAAATGAGGATCAGAATTGTCACCCACCCCATCTCCTTGCCTCTCTAAATATATACTATGACACCTCCTTTCCTCTGCTTTGCATCATTTCCTCCCACCCTTGCTTTCTTTCTCACACACCTCTTTTTCACAAACAACTGTACTGCAGGACTTTCTAGCAGTCTCCAGTGTGCATTATTCATACCTACTACCTTCTAAATATACTCCATGCTCTGCTTTGTATGTGCTTTAATGCCTTTCTATCTGTGCTTTCATCTACACTGATTTTCTTTCTAATCAGTTTCTAACTTTCCTTGTCAACACAGTGGGAAATGGAAATGACATTCCTGAATAGAGCTGTCCTTTTTTTGGCAGCCTTAATTTTTCAGTGGACAGAGGGAAAATTTATTTTTCACCTAAATGGGACCTGTGAAATGTGCACGCAAGGTCAACATTTTCAGGTTTTCCCATTGTTGTGGAGACATCTGGACCTTCATGAAGACAGTAAAATAATTTATATATCTGTGTGCCTGCAATCACACACACACACACACACACACACACACACACACACACACACACACACACACACACAACTACAAGAGTTGACAGATTTTTATCTTGCCGTTTTTTTAGAAGAACACAAAAAATGGAAGCTTCAAAGTGGGCTATATTTAGAGAGACTGAAAGAGAGAGAGAGAGGATGAAAGAGTAGAGAAAGATGAAAAGAGTGTGGTGGGTAGAGACAAGGACAGATGGAAGAAAAGAAAGATGTGAACCATCAAAAACGAAAGACAAAAACAGGTAAATATATGGAATTATATTAACGATTCATGGCAGGAGTAATATGGCATACAAGTGAGAGAGCAATAAGCTACTTCTGATCCAGAAGTAGGCAAAGCACATCTTGTCAGAGCACACCTTGTGGTATCCTGGTGTGCCTTAAAAGGGCAGCGTGTTTTTGACATGTCAGTGGAGAGGAGCACAGGCTCTGCTTCTCCTTACATTAGCCCAAGTGGGTGCTCCAGCAAATCATCAGGAGGCAGCACACTTCCTGGCTCTGTTAGTTGCACAGAAGATGGACACAGAGCGATAGAGAGAGAGAGAGCAAAAGAATGAGAGTGCGATAGTGAGAAAGAGTGAGAACGAAAAAGCAAGAGAAAGAGAGGGAGAAAGATATAGTACTCTCTCTAAAAAGCAAAACAGTTTTATCTCCCTCTTAGATGCTTAGATCCTTTGCTGACTCATCATCATCTTCTTATAAGTAAGAAGATGAGCTTTGTTAGTTTAAAGTGACAGAATATGGAAGAGGAACCTTGTTAGATAAAATATGATGGAGTATGACTGATGGTCCTCGTTAGTGAAACGTGATGGAGTGCAAGAGAGCAGGAGGGAAGGAAATCAGGGGAATGTCAGGAGTGCAGAAACTCACTACGCTCATGCGCTGATTTATGCACCTCCGCTTGAGGAGTAATGCGGCATTCATTTCAAAAGAAATTTCACTCTATGAAAAAGGGTATCATTTCTTCCTCATTTGGCACTGACATGCTATTCAATTTAGGCTGAAACTGTATGATCCGCTTCCTGTTCTATCAATGGACTGTGAGTGACAGTTCAATTAAGTTCTGACTGGTGGCAGCCTCGCAGATGGTCATCAAATTTTTTTGCACTGCTAATGATTTTTAAAAAAATGGTATAGTCGACGTGAAGGTATAATCACACCTCAAACTGTTCACTTACTTGCAGTAGACTCAACAACAATTTCTTAAGCATATCCACTATATCTTTTATAGAGAGAGAGAGAGCAGTTTTCAGAAAAAAAAAACTTTGCCTGGATGTAATATATATACAGGGTCACTATGTGGTAGGAGATATAGCATCACTATATAGATGGAGAAGCAGGGTCACTATGTGGTCAGGGACACAGGGTCACTTTGTGGTAGGGGACACAGGGTCAATATGCGAAAGTACCCCTGAGGCTACTCTGTTAAGCATTTTGCTCAATGGTACAACAGCAAAGGCATCAGCAGTTGCATTTCTTGGTGCCCCAATCAGGATCTGATCACATTTTGAAAATCTAGACACCGTTAAGTCTCTCAAATACTTGCTGAAATCAAAATGAAAGCATTTATTTCTGTAATAATAATGGTATAATTTAAAATTTATTACACAGCTTGTGTTTGGTTTATAGGCGCCACTGTTAAAACATCAGTCTTCTGAGCCATTTTTGCATGTGTTCATCTTTACTCTGAGTGAATTTTTTCCATATCAATAAACAGCTGTTGTGGTACTGCAGCTGCATGGAATGTGCTCTATATACTTATGCAGAGTATGCATTAGGTCTTTCACCCAATATATAAGTGAAAATATATGTACATTCATGAGATTGCATGAATGTGCATTCATGAGATCGAACGGATGTGCATTCATGCCAATGTATTCCCTTTCAATTATTCATGCAAAAACTACTTGTACTATTTGTAACTTGTAACTAGTTGTTATAGCTCCATCTTGTGGTTTGCTCAATGTTTCTGAATGAGTGACTGATTTATTGACTGAGTGAGTGAATGAATGAGTTACTGATGTATTGACTGAATGAGTGAGTGAACGTGTCAGTGACTAATTTATTGACTGAGTGACTGAATGAGTGAGTGATTTATTGAGTGAGTGAGTGAGTGAGTGTTTGAATGAGTGAGTGATTTATTGACTGAGTGACCGAATGAGTGAGTTACTGATGAGTTACCGATTTATTGACTAAGTGACTGAATGAGTGACTGATTTATTGACTGAGTGACTGAATGAGTGAGTGATTTATTGACTGAGTGAGTGAGTGTCTGAAAGAGTGAGTGACTGATGAGTTACCAGTTTATTGACTAAGCGACTGAATGAGTGACTGATTTATTGACTGAGTGACTGAATGAGTGAGTTACTGATTTATTGACTGATTGAGTGAGTGAATGCGTCAGTGACTAATTTATTGACTGAGTGACTGAATGAGTGATTTATTGACTGTGTGTGAGTGTCTGAATGAGTGAGTGAGTGATTTATTGACTGAGTGAGTGAGTAACTGATGAGTTACTGATTTATTGACTAAGTGACTGAATGAGTGACTGATCTTTTGGCTGAGTGAATGAATGAGTGAGTTACTGATTTATTGACTGGGTGAGTGACTGAATGGGTGACTGACTGTGTAAATGACTGATTTATTGGCTGAGTGAATGACTAGGTACTTAAGGTACTTGACTTGTAATTGGACAGTTGCTGGTTCAAGCCCCACTGCTAAATTGTCACTTTTGGGCTCCTGAGCAAGGCCCTTAACTATTGCTCAAGTTGTACAGCTCATAATTGTAAGTTGCTTTGGGTAAAAGCTCTATGCTAAATGCCATAAATGTAAATGACTAATTTATGATTAATTAAGTCCATGAAGAGCATCATAGCAAAGATGCATTTCAAATGATTTAATTACACTGCTTTAAATAACTTGAAAACCTATATGAGGTAGGCAAAGGAAGCTTATTTCTCGAACCAAGACATGCTCATATATATAATCCTCAAATGACAATCAGTCATGATTATGTACTGAAGTAAAGACAGAGGGAAAGCAAGAGAAACTTTACTACCTCACATCATCAACATTAACCGAACACCTGGCCATATAGCTAAACTGAATCAATTCAAGTACCTCACATTGCATTTTATTAGTATTATTGTACAGTATTATTATATCTACACTCCAGGGCAAAAAAAAGAAAAGAAAGAAATTGGGCCAAACCCAAAATTAAATTTAACAATTTAACAAATCATTGGTCAGAAAATTGACAAGAACTAAAAAAATGCACTCCTGAGACCTGTGCTACTGTGTAGCTCATTGCTGCAGTTAAGCATTGGGAGGAAACAGGGAAATTCATGTACATAGTTTTCTTGTACACACATTTTTGATATAAAATTCAAACTAACATGTCTGGATGTCCAACATTTTCCAAGTATTTTCTGTTGAGACCATTAAAAAAATATTATGCAATTTTTAGTTTTAAGTTTTTTTGCCATTTTTTTGTATTTCTTTTTGTCTACTAAATGCTCAATGTTCCCCAACCATGTCTATATTACACAGCATAGCCAACCAGGAAAATATTGCATGAAGCATAGTATGCCTTCTCTTAATTGGCATTATTGGGATTTAACCCCAGACACCTCTGGTTCCTTCCACTGTCTAACGTTAAAAACTCCTCTGGGCCATGGATTCTTATTCACTTTTCTAAGCACTGATCTCTGCACCATAGTGAGCCTTACTGAATGTCCAGCCCATGGAATTCAAATTGCAGGGAAGTCAGAGAAAGTCAATGAAGCTTTTGAAATATGCCCTGAGAAAGTAGAAGTGGTGCCTCTAAACCTTTCGGTGTGTTAATACCAAGCCTGTTGGTGAAACTGCATTTTGTTGTGGTCTATTAAAAGCACAGATACAGATAAAGTTTATCTCTCCATTCCTTTCCTTCTTCCACTGGGAAGGAAAAGATGAGGCATCGGGTCACTTTGAAAACCTTAGCGGTTGCAATAGTGTGTAATGTATTTCTTATCCCAATTCTCAGTGTTCATTGTGATCACAACAGTAATATCAATATCTTACAGAATACATTTTTCCTCTCAAGTCCTCTGTGACACAACAAACTGTAATTTAACAAATAGTAGCAAACTCTAAAATTCACTTTGCAATGCAAGGAAATTAGGCTCCTTACACAATAACCATGCTACCCATTGCTGGAGATTCTACTTCCAGAATATTGATCACTAAGACAAAAGCTCCTAGTCCAGTTTCTAGGGTCTGCCAGTCTTTAAAAAATTTCATTCTATTCCAGCTCTCAACACAACTTAGCCAGGTAATCAACATCCTGCAGCTTCTGTTGCCTTTGATTACCCACATCACATAGACTGGGGGCTGGAATAGAAAAAAATGTGCAATTTGGCTGGAGGCTCTTGATGACTACACTTGGAACATCTGCACTAAAATTACACATACTTTCCACTGGAAGCTTCAAATAAGCTATGTTATGGGAAAAAATGGTGAAAGTGGAACAATTAAAAACACTAAACATTTTCATTTCTTGAGGGATATGAATTATTGAAAAATCTAGTTAAATGAAAATAGCTATTCATTAGATTGCTAACAGTACACAGGATTCTATGATCTAATTGGAAGTAAGCAGTTTGCTTTCTTTATCTTTGTAGCCTAATTTATCATATAATTAATGCTAGTGTTATATGAATAATAGAAGTGATTTGAAAAACTGCTCTTTGTTTGAACAGGAAGAATATAACAAGCATCCTTTCCTTAATGAAATAGAAAGTTTCAAACATCAACATATAACAAAATAGCACATGTTTTAGTATAACTTCATAATTTTTAACTATGAACCATCACGGTCACTCCAACACTGCACCCTAACAAAGAACGAAACAAATAAACAAACAAACAACTCCCCCCAAAGGAGGGACCTGCCATGTTTAATGACCAGATTACTGCAATCTGATGAGAACAGATGACTTTGTCTCATCTGAAGCAATAGCATATGACATTCAATCCTCAAAAGAACATATCACCTTAACAAGGTGGCACACTTCACAAAAACAAACCTGACTGAAATGATCTGAAGACTTCATCAATATAAATGCCATAGCTTGCTTCTTAGTTGCAAATTCTTTCATTGTGATTCCAAACAGGAATAATCCCTCCCATTTTGGGGAGAAAGAAGCATGACTCAAATGCAACTCACTTATTTTCTTTGAGTGAATCAACAATCAACTCCAAAGTCATTGGAAGATGGGATTACTGTCATATTTCCTGTATTCATGCTGAACACCGCCAGTCAGATTCATTATACTCAATTTCAAAGTGACAGTGTTTCAGCATATCCCAATTCTTGTTATACCTGAAATCCATTTATGGCTAAGATGATCAACATACTAAGCATTATCGAATGGCTGTTACTGTTGTGTAAAACTTATAAGATTCAATAAAACACGTCTCATTTGATCTAGTATATAACACAGAAGCAACAAATGTTTCTTGGTCCATGTCAAACATGTACTTTCCAAGATCAATATAATGAAGCCATTACACCGAGTGCCTGTCAATAAGAGTATAATGATACAGTACCATATTGACTATAGCACTTCATTTTTGTTGTTGTGCACCTTGTGGACTTTTGACTTATCTAGCAGGCAGAGGTGTGACATAATGCCTTATAGTGTGTGACGTGTGTGGCTAGGCAGGATGCACAGACGACCCATGTCCCACACACAGATGTCCATTAAAGCACGTAACAAAACAAAACCAAACATGAAGAACATTAATCACTAACACCACTTGGAATGTAACAAGCAGTCTGAATGCACAATGAAGCAACGCACAATGAGGCAGTTGATACACAGCATGCATGGGGGTCAAATACCAACAAAGACCAATGACTAAACAGGACTTCACATATACACACGGTAACAGTGTAAAACAAGGAACAAGTGTGATACACAGGAGGGGTGTGTCCATGCATATGAACACACACACACACACACACACACACACACGCACACACACACACACACACGCACACACACACACACACACACATACACACACACACACACTCACACACACACACTCACACACACACACACCTAGGAGGAGGGGGCTGTGCCGTGACATAGTGGAACCAAGCAGGGGAAACAAAGGCAAGTCCTTTACTCCCACCTCAGCCGACAGCTACGATTTCTGTCATAGCCAACACACTAACATGGGGCTGTCACCACAATCGCTATACAATGATGTGCTAATGCTTTGAAGTCATTAGCACATCAGAAGCTTGCAACAGCACTGTTATTTGGAAAGAAAAAAAACAAACAAACAAAAATGTACTCTAGCAGGTGAAAATGTATTTCCGGAGCATGAATGGAGTCGAGCAAACTGATGGCATCAGTGAGGAATTGAGAGGTCACCATTGGTTTAATATCTATACAGTGTAGTAGCTACACAGATAAATATTAGATGGCAATATCCTGGACTTCCAGTGCATAATGGTGTATTTTCCAGTATAGATCTATAGACATTTTTTTGTGTGTGTGTGTTAGGATATAATAAAAAAGCTGCTTCAAAATAGCAAATGGTTTGCCTTAAATAATTGTTAATATATTTTTGTACATACATAGAATATATATATTTATCTGCATATATATATTTTTCTCTATGCACCCCTGTGTCTCTTCCTCAGTTTGGACAGAGCACTCTCCACCATTTCACTGCGTGTTATACTGTGTATGACTATGTATGTGACGAATAAACCGAACTTGAACTTGAACTTGAACTTGAAATATATTTGGTGGAAATTCTGTGACTGTAGTTATAACTAGAAACAAGGTAGCAGCTCAATAAAAATTATAGACTTTATAATATTTAAATTTAAAAATTGTAGATTGCCAGTCCTCCACATGACAATGATGTGATTATCAAAAATGTAAATAAAAGATGAAAATGAAAGCAGAACTCAGGTGTACAGACACAGATTTGCTATTGCATATGTAAACTGAAACACCAAAATGAAATAAATATCGTAAATATTTTACAGCCTCAATATATGAATAACATTTTAGGTTCTAAAAATATTAATATTTAAATTCTTTTTGTAGCATTTTTGCAGCAATTTTTTATTTATTCTACATTTTAGGTTATTCTTTTAATGACCATGATAAGCATCATATCATTCCAAGTTCACATATCACCCAACTGTATTTGCACAGTAGGTACAGCTGTAATCCTACAGAAAGGTCATATGTGTGGCTATTAATAACAGATCTGTTTAAACTAAGTGTTAAGGGCT
Organism: Electrophorus electricus; assembly: GCF_041902795.1. Taxonomy (NCBI): domain Eukaryota; kingdom Metazoa; phylum Chordata; class Actinopteri; order Gymnotiformes; family Gymnotidae; genus Electrophorus; species Electrophorus electricus. Next base: position 26,773,088 of record NC_137498.1, on the reverse strand, counting down.
ATGTAAAAATCTGAAAAAGATGAAAGCGCCTCTAACTTGACCTGTTTACTGCTAATGCCAGGAGACCACACATCACTCCCTACTGTACTGCACAGTCATATATCTTAGTATACACCAATCCAACTACATTGTAGCAGAATACTTTTTTAATCATAATTTGGTCAACTGACCATCTATTTGGAAGAGTGGTGTAATCCATGACTAATATGCGTGTGCGCGTGCACACACACACACACACACACACACACGCACACACTCACACACGCACACACACGCACACACACTCACACGCACACACACGCACACACACACACACACACGCACGCACGCACACACACACACACACACGCACACACACACGCACACACGCACACACACGCGCACACACACGCACACACGCACACACACGCACACACACACACACACACACACGCACACACACTCAGAGAGAGAGAGAGAAGCTCTGCAGTCACATTATAGTATACCTCCGTTTAAAGAGCAGGTGACCAGCATAGGCTTTACACTGTACAGTGCAAAAGGAACCAGTGCTCTCCCAGTTAATCTGACACAAAGGGTATGAGCTTCTCCAAAACTCTGCTCTTTCAAAGAGAGTGCAAAGCAGAGAAACAGAATCAGATGAATAGGGACAGAGACAGATTTCTTGATTTGGTGTGGGTGATCTCACCACAAATTTAGACAAATTGCTTTCTGAATTTGAAGGAGATTGGGTTGCATATAAATGGATTTTGAAGAAAATGTATACAACGTACTGTAATGATTCCTGATATATGAGCTGGGAAGTAAATTCTTATGAATTTGCAGTCATGACACCTTGATTCTGTTGTCATAAAGAATGTCAATTTTGCAAGTCATGGATTACATTAATGCAGTAACTGAGTACCAGTCTTTAATATAACACTTAGAGTGCAATCCTTCATCACATTCACCCAGACTAATTTTGCACAGGAGATGATACAAAAAATATGCCAAACCTGCAGACAGATCATTTCAGGCATCTGCATGCCATTATTATTTATATCTGATGTAAAAAAAAACAGCCTTCCTTTTAACATAACTGTTCTAACACCCTGGAGCTCATGCAGCCAGTCAGAGAGGTGGAGTAATTATTTACACTTTATACATAAGAACAGATACAGATGCACCCCCACCCACCCACAGGTAATAAGAGACTGAAGGTAAGGTTAGGGCAGTGCATCTGCCGTACCACAGTGATTAATAATTAACCTTCTCTCTCTCTCTCTCTCTCTCTCTCTCTCTCTCTCTCTCTCGCTTTCTCTCTCATTTTTCTCTTTCTCTCTGTCTCTCTCCCTCTGTCTCATCTTTGGACAGTATTTGCACATTAAGCTTACATAATTTGCATAACCTACAACTGTTCTCAGGGGTTTTCAATAGAAAAAACCTGGACAGGTTAGTGGAGGCATATCTTTCATTTTGTTCTGTCAGCAGATAATTAACAAATAATCAAATTATGCTATAGTTAAAATGAGAAAATGAGTAAAATTAAAAGTAAATTTAGTATTGTGATTAACAATATTATATTTTTAATTAACCATTGTGATATAAGTATAAATTATTTAAACTGTTTTAAATCAAAGAAAGACTAGGAACACTTCTGCAAACCTGCACCTATAAGATCAAATTTTACATTAACTCCTTTGTTGGAGCCTTATTTTAATTTTGTATTGCAGACAAAGGCAATGATTGAACATTCATTTAATATTATGTTGTACAATGGAGTATTATGCAGTTAACTTTTTCCTTGTTTTAATTTTGTATTGCAGACAAAGGCAGTGATTGAACATTCATTTAATATTATGTTGTATAATGGAGTATTACGCAGTTAACTTTTTCCTTCAATCAACGAACTGTAAAAAAACACCCCACAATTATGGCTGAGTAGTAGCTACCAGGTCTGCAGGCTCCATGTGCAATGTGCTTAGTAGAATGAATCATGGGCCTTTCTGAGTTGTAGTGAGGGAAGAAAAGAGACTTCATGAGAAGAGAAAAAAACAAAAACAAAAGGAAGAATACCATAGAGATGACTGTAGGGAACTGTAAGAAATCATGCATTAGTTGATTAGCATAAAATCTCATTTTCTCTCTCTTTCCCTTACTGTGTGTCTATGTGTTTGTGCACATGGCATGTGTGTGAGCGTGTGTGTGTCTGTGTCTGTGTGTGTGTGTAAATCAACAGTGAATCCTCATCTGGCACTGTTATCCATTCATGCCCTAAGGGGAACCCTGGGGGTTGTGGAGACCATCAGCAGGAAGTTAAAGCATTAGTATTCAGCTTCTAGATGGGTTCCTGCACAAACAGACTATAAATCAGCATCAAATTTTACATTCACCACATACAAAACACACTCGGATAATTATGCATAAGTTAAGTTAGTTTTTACCTGCTGACAAGCCACAACTGAGCCAGCATATCTATGCAGAACAATTAAATGCTGTGGTGTCAGGTATAATAAATAGTCTGAACCTCTACACAGACTATACTAGAAAATACAAGCACTGGTACTGCTCCCCTTCCCACTGATCATGTGGTATGGCCCACCACGTGCAGTGGAAGTCTATTGTTGACTGTGTTCAATGTGACTGACTCCTTGTTTGTTGCCCCACCCCCTTGTTAAACACTCACCTGCACCCTGTTCTTTGTTTTATTTATGTTTGTATTTAAACCTCCTGTCTGTTGTACCAGATTGTCGGTCATTGTACATGTTCATGTTAGCATTAGTGTTCATGTTCACTGTGTGTTGTTTTACTTGTTAATTGTTTATCATTTACTGCACATTTCACTAGTCTGTTGTGTGAGTGGCATCAACGCTGATTGTTTATGGTCGTGTCTAATACATATCTGTCTTTAACGAGAGAGGTCTGTGCATCTTGCTCCCTGCCCTGTGGAACTCAGGCCTCACAGAATGACCGACAACCACAGGATTGCTCACGAGTATGCACTCAAGGTTGAGCTAATGGGATGGCACAAAGCAGTCGTGCACCAAGAGGAAACACGATGCTCTAATGCTAGGGGATATTCCTACTCCTGAGGGCTCCCTATTGCTGACATCCCAAGCTGCTGCCTGGATCCCTGGATGTTGGGGAGAGGACCTCAATCAAAGCTCACAGCCAAACTGGAGGATGAGAAAGACATTGCCCACTTCAAACAAAGCGGGGAACCCCCTTCGAATTTCTTGGGGGGTGGGGGGACGCTAGTGCTACCGAGCTGGGCCTATGGGGAGCTGATTGGCTCCTCTGGGATCACTATATGGGTGGTCTAGTGTGGCAGCTAGTGCTTCTGTTGTCTCTTCTCTCTCTCTTCCAGAAGGAGGCTATGAGTACTTTGTGGATCCACCCAAAGCCCAGGAATAGGACTGCCTCAAGGACTTCATCTCCATGATGGGCTCTCCCTGGACAGCTGGCGATGTGTGGGCCGTAGTCCGTCTCAGATGTCTGGACCCAGGGTGGACGTGCACCTCTGTGTGTCCTGCAGGGCCAGGGACACACCTACGGTGCCTGCCCTTCCAGCAGAAGCTTTGTTAGTGCACTTTTTGTGTTCGTCTGCGGGCGCACCTCCTCATTATTGTGTGCACCCACTGTCCATGTGGGTGTGTTACGTCATCTGTCTCGGCTGGGTCCCGCCAAGGCTGCTGTCGCTGACAGTTGTAGCAGTGCTTCTGGTCCCACTGAGGCTGCTGCCATCACTGGTCTCCATGGCGCTTTCTGTCTGGTTGAGCCTGCTGCTGTCCCTGGTAGCCGCAGTGCTTCCGGTTTCATCAAGGCTGTTATGGATCATTGCCACACCTTCCGACCTGTCAGACCTGCTATGGAGCATCACTGTACTGCCCTGGGAGAAGCATGTACTTCGCATGTACTCTCACATGTTGAGAGATCTCCCTTGATGGTGGCTCCTAGCTCACCTTGTGTTTGGTGGGCACCAGGTTTTGCTGTGTTGTCTTGTGTGAATAAAAGTACATAGTGGTCTGGGGTTCGCTGTTCTGAATGTAGACGTGTTGGGAGCCGTGCCCTTGGTGGGGGGGTTTACTGTCACTGTACGCTAGACCCTTATATGTGAGTGCTGTTAGCTTTTATTGTTTCCCCGTGTCTTGTGTTAATAAATGTGTGTGTATGTCGAGAGAGGTCTGTGCATCCTGCTCCTTGCCCTGTGGCTCTCGGGCCATCACTGTACAAGTTTTCATGTGTGTCATGATTTGGGAAGCCAGATGCTAACCTTTACCAAGATGTGAACAAAGGCTCAGTTCTTTTTTCATGTTATCTCCTTCCAACTGAGTATGATCTACGTCTGGTCCACTTCAGCTCTGATGAGGTCTGAGTTCACTCATAATTAAGACTATCATGTTTCATTCAGACTATTGCATTGCTACCCATTAGTGACATTACTCAGGGAGCACAATTGCTGCTGTCAGTGAAGTGGCAATGTCGGTAATTGTGCATTTTTTTCTACATCAAAGTAATATACCTTGATAGGAAAATCAATCAAAAGTGCAATTTAATAAATGGCAATGGCCACAAGCCTAAATGTGAAAGACATATGTGGATTCTGTGCCATTCCTTGATAATATTGGGTTATGAGAGATATATTAGGGAAGTTTTATTTATTAAACCATATTATTTTTCATGTGGGTTATGATTGATAAAAGAATTAAGATCCAAAAAGTGAAGATGATGCCTATCAGAGGTCGAGTGTCCAGAAGTGAACTGACCAGTGTGGCCACATGATACTGCATTCTGTCCCTTAAAGATCACAAGATACAAAACTTAAAAAAAAAACCAAAAAACCTTGCTCTAATGTTCATTGTTTGTGTCATGTGATTAAGACATATGACTAGTGACCCCAGTGATCATTTTAATCAGCATCACAGTGTGGTCTCTCGCTGACATTTCCTTTGATCTTTTGTTTTACTTAATTTATAAATGTGGCTTTATAGGGATTAGATGTTAGTTAATGCCTCATGGCATTCATCATAATCACTATACCTACTGTGGTACAACCTTTGTAAAGAATATTAGGTCTCCACAAAATATTTACCCACTGTCACACTGGAATGGATCTATTGTTTGCTGTTAGGCTTGTGTTATTTTTATTGCCTGGAATCCAAGCGTACTTCTTGCTGCACTTGGAAAAACATTTGGGTCAGGTCCATTAATTGTGGAAGGGCAGGGTTAGTAATTAAATTCATTACAGACTGCCTAATTAAACAACCAGCATTTGAACTACAGAATCAGGACACTGTTGTACTCAATTGCACAATAATGGTAGTCCCAGTTACTTCCGAGGTTTCTGTTCATGTAGTACATTTTTGTGATTGCTGTCATTGGTACAGCTGTCACTTGTTGGGTTTCATTCATCCCAACAGTTAATTCTAGTAACTTTATAACCAATCCTAAAGTTTTTTAAATCCCTATATTTCTCTTTCCTCGCTTTCTCTGATAGTAATATTTCTCTCTTCCAAACTAACTACGTTTGCAACTAGAGAATGTAGCTCAGCCATTTCTAGATCAGACATCATCTACTCATTTATTCACGATATACATTTTTCTCCCCCACTCCAGTTAGTCAAATATACACCGATCATACAAAAACAATCTCTCTCCCCCATATGTCATTTAGAGTAGTCACCCATACACTGATTGTCCTAAAACATGACTCCCCAACTCCCCCACCACACATTCGTCAGTTAGTGACCCATACACTGCACATACCAAAACATGATGCAAGGAAGCTGTGCTTCTATGAAAGTCCTATAGGCTAATATGTGAGCACTGCAGCTGGTCTCCTGGTGAGCCCTCCAACCCATCATCTTCAGTTCCTGCAAGAGTTACAGCATTGGCAAAACAAGCACTTTTAAAAAGCATTTCATACATTTCTGAATGTAAGCACTTTTGTCATCGTTGTTGTGGAAGGCAAAAATATTTATAACGGCATCATTTGTATGGGAGCCCTGGAATATTTCATTGGACACAAGGGGCCTCCAAGGCAAGGAGGCTGAGACCTACACTGGTAGGTAATGCATTATTCATCGCTCTGTTTTGGGGAATGCTTTTTCTGTTCACCTGGTTCCCACAGAACCTTTGAGCACAATTCTCTACATCACCCCCACGTACTGCACAATAATCAGCCAACACATTGTGTTTCTGAAGTACAGTGCACTAGGCAGGGCTGTCCCAGGCTGCTAGTGGCCCCCAAGGCCAGCCTGCCTGCGGGATCCCCAGGAGACACTTAAGAATAAAAATACATAATGCCCGAAAGGCTCTACATCTGTTTCTATGGAAACAGAGGTGAGCAGCAAATCTGCACTCCCCACTGATCAAGACTTGGGATCCAGGTCACACTGCTCAGCTGAAATCACGGTTAATAAAAACTCACTGAAACTTTTCCTCAGTGCCAAGCCACTGAATGACAGGATTAATGCAGACTGCCTAGTCAATAAACTGCCTATTAACAGAAATGTAATTAACTCTAGAGACCCATATACAATTCTCACTTAGATGACAGTTTATCTAAAAGCCTTTAATGAGTGCATGCTAAATCTCAGCTGGGCTATTAGTGAAGAGCTCCTGTTTCCACTGACACCGGGTTAACATGGGAGCAACACTCAACTAACTCCAATCAAACCAAATGTGAGATTTTACAGGTCCATGCACAAGACCAAGGTCCAAAGCAATTAGGTTTTGAACATTGCTCATTTCAGCTATAGGTCTCTCATGCCAGACCATGTGTGGATAGCCCTGTGTTAACAAACCTTCTTCTAAAATGCATTTTGCATACACCAATAATGATTTGGTCATTTTTATTATTTCCACAGTGAACAGTCTGACTGATTAAACCATGGAAGGCTGCTTGTGCTGTTGGCAAATTACCAGCATGCTGATCACAGTCCACTTGTCACTGCTAAGTGGTCTATGGGTAGATGCATAATTAGCTTACAGTATGGCGTGTTACTCTGCAGTCCTGCATGCCACAGCATGACACAGATTTAGTGCTTCCCCCTGTACTCATCAGCTCATTATCAAGCCCATTATGGGGTAAATTAGCTAGGTGTTTTTGGGGAGTAAAAACATTGCATTGCTGGGGCCCTTATATATTTGAATATAACTCCCCTGGTCTCCAGTCAAAGCTCACAAGCTGAAACTGTCTGGGCCTCATCTAATTATCAGTCTAAAGTATGTAAATCACAAAATATAGGTAAAAAGGTCTTGGCTGTATAGGCTCTGAGCTAGGCTAGTCATACATGAATCTCCAGCTAGGCTTTTATTTCAGGCAGAAGAGAGTTAGTTCTACACTCTCACTTGTGGATTATTTCTTACAACTGTCAAAGAGTAGACTAGTTTCCTGAGCAGGTAGGGGTGCAATATGTGACTGTACTAAAGCATAAAAAATGGATAAAATCTGACATTTTATTATGAAATGTGGACCATGCTCTCTACTCAGTTGTGCATGGAAGCATTCCTGTGCATTCCTGTGCAATGCTCACTTTCACAACACTAGTGTGCAATGAGGACCCCAAAGAGCAATAACCATAAAATGCAACTTCTGAGATTTTAATCTGGCAATTAATACACCAAAGTATTCAGTATGTGGCAGTTAACAAACACGAATCTGCATGGCCCTGAAACACAAGGGCAGCTGTGTGATTATACCTGTGTGTACCTGTGGGAAATGTGCTGCCAGGTCAAATTGGGCGTTAATAATTATGTTTTACGTGTCAGATGCTATGAGGCATGAATACACATACATATACACATACACATAAACATGCCCTATTATAAAAGGCTTGGCAGTGCTTTGATCAATTCTATATTTCACAGAAATGCTCCTCTAATGATGCCCCCCCCCCCCATTTTCTATTGGTGTTCATTACCACAGCTGTTTCTTTCCTCATTTTCACATCCATTTTATAAAACAAATGATGCTTCAAACTTGCAGGCCCTTTTACACAGTCTCAACACAATTTTGCTCACACATACACACCAGTACACATGCATGAAAAGCTTGTTAGCTTCTCTAATCAGTGTTAATTACTCTACTCCCTGACAGGCAGTACCACCTCTCCAACAGTAACAGACAGAAGGTGACCAAGTGATAGCCTGAGAGTTGTTTGGGAGTGTGTATCTGTATTTCTTTCTGTGTGTGTCTGTGTATGTTCCTGTTATGCTGTTTGTGTGTTTATGCTTGTCTATTTCTGTAGGATTGGGAGTAGCTTCACAGACTTAGGAACTTGCTTGAAAAATGTGAAATGCTTATCTAAAAATAACTCTAAATACTCTGTGTGGGTTGAGGCCACTGTGGCTTGATGCGCCTAATCTCCCTACCCTAACTTGGCTGCTTTTTAGAGAGAAAGAGAGATTGAGAGAGAGAGAGAGAGAGAGAGAGAGAGAGAGAGAGAGAGAGAGAGAGTGAGACAGCGACTGAGAGAGAAAAAAGGGAGAGAGTGATTGAGAGAGAGAGAGTGTTTGAGAGAGAGTGAGTGATTGAAAGAGACAGACAGACTCACTGACCCATCCTAAACCACCCAGTGCTCATTACATCACAGAATATATAAGCAAAGGTGTAGAGGCCAATGGTAGTGAAAGAGAGAGAGAAAAAGAGACAGCATGGTGGGGGGGTATGGACAGGGAGTTCAAGAAAGAGGAGGAGATGAAGGCCGGGTTGATAAGGTTGGAGTTGGATGGAAATGAGGAAGAAGCAGATAGAAGGGAGGTGTGGCAGTGGATACCAACAAGAAAAAAAAGAAGAAGAGTGAGGAAGAGGGGGGTTTGGGGGAGAGATAAGTGAGGAGATTATTCAGACTGTCACAGTGAGCGGCCCAACGAC